>NW_006776983.1:527499-543412 GCF_000442215.2 Lipotes vexillifer | reverse complement strand
TCTGGACACAGTTTTCTCCAGCAGGAATTTATTGTTTCAGGCTTGATGGCTTTCACAGCTTTTTCTTTAACAACAATGGTATCTTCAATGGTGTAATCCTTCTAGACTTTCACGACGTTCTCTATATCAGGATTCTCTTCCATAACATCAACTTTTCTTTCCATAGAGTACTGTGTATAATGAGTCTTAAAAGTCCTTATGATGCCCTGATCTAGAGGCTGAATTAAAAACGTTGTGTTTGGGGTAAGAACACCACTTTGGCGCCTTTGGTGTTGAACTCATGGGGTTCTGGGGAGCCAGGGGCATTGTTCAATATTGAAAGAACTTTAAAAGGCAGTCCTTTAGCAACAAGGTGCTTCTGACTTCAGAGACAAAGCATCAATGGAAACAATCCATCTTGTACAAACAAAAGACTGGCAGCTGCTGTTTATATTTTTCTCTTCAAGGCTCAGGGGTTAACAGCTTTTTAGATAAGGACAGTCTTGATCGTAAACCCGACTGAATTTACACAAAACAGTAGAGTTAGTCTATCCCTTCGAGTCTGAAACCCTGGTGCTCGCTTCTCGTCCTTACTAATAAATGTTCTTTGTGGCATTTTTTTTTTCCAGAATAGGGCACTTTCATCTGCATTAAAAACATGTTAAAGCAGGGCTTCCCTGGTGGTGCAGTGATTGAGAGTCCACCTGCGGATGTAGAGGACACGGGTTCGTGCCCCGGCCCGGGAAGATCCCACGTGCCGCGGAGTGGCTGGGCCCGTGAGCCATGACCGCTGAGCCTGCGCGTGCTCCGCAACGGGAGAGGCCACGCCAGTGAGAGGCCCGCGTACGACAAAAAAAAAAAAAAAAAAGAGAAAACAAACATGTTAAAGCAGATATCCTTTCTCTTCAAAGATTTTCTTAATGATATCTGTGAATTCCTCTGCTGTCTCTTGGCTGGCAGTAACTTCTTCTGTTATCTTGACATTTTTTTTAAGCCAAACCTCTGTCTAAAATTATCAAACCATACTTTGCTGGCACTAAATTCTCTAGCTGTACACCCTTCACCTTTCCTTTGCTTTAAGTTGCCATACAATGACTTCACTTTTTCTTGAATAATGGAGTCTATAGGTATGCCTTTCTTATAGCAACCTTGCAGCCACATACAAGCTGCATTTTCAATATGAAAGTGCCTTCTGGTGTAGCTGCAGTGACAGCTTCACAAATTTTCTCTTCTTTTTTTTTTTTTTTTTTTTTTTTTCACAATGTCTCATGCTGGATTTATCTTGAAATGGTGGGCAACAGCAACTGCAGACCTCAGTCTATGGTGCATATCAAGCCATTCTACTTTTTCTTGTAATGTCATGACTTTTCCCTGCTTCTTGGGAGCATTTTCAACATTACTAGTGGCACTCTGTATGAGTTCAGTGGATTTATTCAAGGTTTACTGTATTGCACTCAACAGAATAAAAAATACAGGAGAACCATGAGAGATCACTTTTTGCTGTGATGCTCTTTACTGGAAAGATGAACTGCTCATGTCGAGACATGTTTAGTGTCACATGGCACTGTACATGAATATTCAGAGCACTTGTGGTCACCCAATAGCAACCGGTGGCTATGAAATTATTTCAGTAGTACAGTATGTACTACAGTTAGTTTTATACAGTTATAATATAATACGGCACCTTCATGTTTGTTTACATTACCCTGGACTGTGATCTGTGTTTGTGTGTGTAAGTTTTGATACATTTTAACTTTTTATTATGGATTTGTGTATATTTTATGGTAGTAAGTGATACAATAGATGGGTATCTACATATATTTTATGCATTCAGAACACACCTAACTTTTTCTTAATTTAAAAAATTTTTTGATATTTCTAGGTGACATGATCTGTCTGAGTTTTTTCCAATTTCACAAACCTCCAAAAATTTTTTTCCAACATATTTATTGAAAAAGACCTGTGTATATGTGGACCTGTGTTGTTCCAGGGTCAACTGTACTTAGATTTATATCTGCCATTTCACTTTTTTCTTTATGCGTGTCTCATGTCTATTTTGTTCCTCTTTTCCACCTTCTTATTTTCTTTGACATTAAGCAAATATTTTCTAGTGAAGCATTAAATTTCTGATTTTTTTGGCACTTTTTTAATTTAGTTTTTTAGTGGTTACTTTATAGCTTGTAACATACATCATAACTAACCAGAATCAACTACAAGTTTATACTAGCTTAACTTCAGTAAGATATATAAACACTACTCCTGTATAGCTCTATCATTTTCCCTCTCCTTGTGGTATGATTTTATGCATATCTCATCTACTAATGTTACAAATCCCAAAATACATTATTATAAATATTACCTCACATAGTTTTATGTCTTTTAAAGCAGCTGAGAGAAGAAAAGAGATCAAGTATATGTTTATAGGTTTTGATGTACTAATCTTCTTTTTTAACATTTCTGATGGATTCAAGTTACTATCGTTGTCACTTCCTTCCAGCACAACTTTGCTTTTCTTCATTAATTACAGTTTTCTTTAGTTCTTTAAACATATTTATAACAGCTACCTTGAAGTCTTTTTCTCTGAAATCCAACATCTGGTCACTTTCACAGACAGTTTCTGTTGCATACTTTTTTCTTTTTCTTTTTTTCCTTATAAATGGGTCATACTTTCCTGTTTCTTTGCATGTGTCATTATTCTGTTGTTGGAAATTGGACATTTTAGATGAGAGAGTGTAGCAATTTGGGGTACCGTTTCCCCTTCTAGGGCTTGTTATTGTTACTTGCTTACTTATTTCTTTAGTTATTAGTTATATTACTTCAGTGACATATATTCTTTCTTTCGGTGTTTAGCTTCTGATAGGGTATCCAGGGAGACTCAGCTTTGTATATGCACCAGAGCCTCCAGAGGCCACCTTAGCCAACACTGTCTTTCACCTTGGTGAGATCCTACACTACAAACCCAGCCAAGCTCGCTCAGACTTCTTTATCTATAGAACTGTGAGTTAGTAAAAGAGTTTTGTTTAAACTACTACATTTGTGGTAATTTGTTACACATTAATAGAAAACTAATACAATGGTTAACCAGTGTGCAATATTATCCCACTCTAATCCATTCTCCAGAGAATCTTTTCTAAAACGGAAATCAGATTGTCATTCTTCTTTGCTTCCCGGTAACTTCAGAAGAAAATTTAAACTTAGCATAGTGTCCAAAGCTTTACCTAAATATATCTCCTGTGCTGAAATCAAATGGTGAATTTGTACCCCTTTAATAAGCTGGGCTCAGGCTTCCCTGGTGGCGCAGTGCTTGGGAGTCCGCCTGCGGATGCAGGGGACACGTGTTCGTGCCCCGGTCCGGGAAGATCCCACGTGACGCGGAGCGGTTGGGCCCGTGAGCCATGGCCGCTGAGCCTGCGCGTCCGGAGCCTGTGCTCCGCGACGGGAGAGGCCACAACAGTGAGAGGCCCGCGTATCGCAAAAAAAAAAAGAAAAAGAAAAGCTGGGCTCTCCTTCACCTCCGTGTGATTTCACAAAACACCCTGGCCACTCACGCCCCATTTAAAATGAAATCTGAACTCTTTACTCCTGTCATTTTTTACCTACACAACCTGTTCCTCCTTTCTTTATTTCCCTGGTTTTATCTATAGTTAACACTGTCCTCTTGCTTACTACACTCCAGTCACATGTGTTCTCTTCATACATACAGCCTTTAGACTTTCTTTTTTCTCTGCCTTGAATGTTCTTTTCCAGTTCATTGCTTGGCTGGATAATTCTTATCATTCAGATCTTAGCTTAAATGTCATATCTTCAGAAATGCCCTTCCCGACCACTTATTCTAAAAGAGTCTACAAGTCACTCTCACAATACTCCATTTTATTTTAATCACACACCTATCTATATCAATTCATCAGAAAGATAGAGCAATTACAAACATGAAGGCACCTAATATTTGTTATTGTTTGCATCAAAATATATGAAGCAAAAGTCTTAGAGAAGTGAAGGGAAGAAACTGACTATTTTCCATTCTAACAGGAGTAAGGTAATATCTCATTGTCATATATTTTCTTGGTTATTTATTTGCATTGCCACTCCCCACATACACTAAAATACTGGTTCTATAAAGCAGATAACTAGATCATTCTTTTAACTGCATCTTCATTTTTTAGAAAAAGGCACACAATTAGCACTCAATGTTTGAATGAAATAATAACCTCATCAGTGTGGGTGGAAGGTCATTAAATATGATTGCACAGTGCACAACTGGCTCAACCATCCACAGGAGGCAGCCACTGAGGGATAAAGCACAAAAAACACATTATGCTATGATTTAATCTTCATAAGAGAGTTATAGAGTTATAAGGGGTAAGTGGGAAGTTTTTATTTAAACCAATTTCCCCCAGTACTCAAGATGACACGATGTATTACCTTGGCAAAAGTCTTGATCACTCTAATATCAGAACTGTGGCAAGTATTATATCTGCAGAAAGGCAGGTCAGGGGATAGCGGTTGATTTATTCAGTAGGAAAATATAATTACACTAATTATTGTTTTATAACAAATTAGCAGTGATCAAATTCTGTAATGAAGCTGTCCAGCACTTTTAGCCTGGGAACCAGCAGTCTGAAATTCACTGATTTATAAAATAGACCTATTAAGGAGTATATTTTTCTAAAACCTTACCTGGCTAAGTTGGCATAGGATTCTTTATTAAAACCAGTATGAATTAGTCAAATCATACAATGTGAACTCTAAAACAAATGAAATTCCAATAGTCATAGAATACTGATTGCCAAGAAAACCCATATTCAAAAGGAAAAGATATTTAATGAATCGGGAGTTTGAGATTCATTGGCAAAGGAATGAAAGATTTTCTATGGAAAATATTTTGGAGATATATGTCAGCAAAAATGTAACTAACCTCAATTGCCATTGAATAATATTTTCTAGAAGAAGGCATCTCGAGACCTGGTATTCAGCAATCATTGTTGCCTGCATAGTTTTGTATAAATCGATTAAATTCTACAAGCCTTAATTTTTACTGCTAAACAGAGATAAAATAGCAATAACAACAGCAACGTGCATTTCCATCACATATGACAGTTTGGGACTCAACTGCAAAAACTATATGATATAATTTCATAAACTGCAAGGCAATATTAAAAGTGAGCTATGCATTTTAGTAACAATGATACTAGATTTGCTAGGCATTGAATACTCGAATACATAGCAACACTCCAACTCACCTATTTTTTATTTTCACAGCACAAATTGCTATGACCATTGAATAAAAATTAAATAGAATAAGAGATACATTAACAATATGCTGAACCTGCTGACTTTCTTCTTTTACACCCCGGGAACACTGAGGCCCTGGGATCAAAAAGGCCAATGTGAATTTCTATAGCTAGGTTCACATAGCAGATCTCAAGGTTGTAAACGTTCGCACCCCCATGTTCAAATTTCAAGAGTACTGCGTGACTTAAGACTTCCTTCCTGCCCCTGAAAGGGTCTCTAGTCATAAGCTTATATGTGTCCTGTGGCCTTGTGCTTTTCCTCTCTCCATGGCATTTCTGTTGCTGCGTTAAGTCCCTGGGGGCCTCAGCATCAGCAGTCACAGCTGGCAGGAGTGATTCCTATAAAACATTTCAGGGTGAAAGGGGCTTCATCCCCCTACAGTGCTATCACTATCAGTCATCTCAGCAGAATCAGAGTTGAGTCTCCTTCCAGTGTGACAGCAGCTGCAAACTGCTGATATCCTCTTGATATGGATTTCTTGACTGTTAACCTAAAATAAAATGTATATTGCTTTGAAAAAAATACATGCAGAAAAGCTTCTTACTTGAAGGATTAAAAGTAAAATGGGTTTTTGTTCTAATTTCCTTCTGTTCTATTGGAACAGCAGAAGTACAGACTTATTTTGACTATCCTTCTGCTCAAGGCAATAGTATTTTTATATTAAACAAAAGAGGGAATTTACTGCAAATATCCAGGCCTAGACTCAGGAACCAGGGCTACAAGTCAGCTACAGGAAAATTGGATTTTGTTACATGAGATGCAACTCTAGATATTTTTTCCTTAATTGACTCAGTGACTGCAGAAAAGTTCATTTACTGTAATCAATATTACTTTACATTGTGCCTCAATCAAAAACTACTTTCTGTGGTCAATAGCAATTAGACAGACGTTCAGAAGTAATGAAACTCAAGATTTATACCTGCCGTTCTTCTCAAAAAAAAAAAAAAAAAAGCTAGGGAAACAGATAATTGCATTATATTGAATTCGCCACCTTGCAGGGAAGACCTAGAATGGGCTTTGGAAAAAAGTCAGAAATACCACAGGTCAGGAAGCTGAGATGAAAAATCTTGCTAAACTTTTATTTCTGATGTCTTTCTAAGTTAACCGAGATCTAATAAACAACAGGAAAAACTCTGAAGCAGAAAAACCACAAAGGACACAAGAGGGATATAAAGTGTTACATCATAGGAATTTTCAAAGAAGCAGAAAAATTTCACTGGAGAAGAAATTTATAGACAGTTGTCTTTAGTGTTAATGAAGAGCAATGGTTGGTGAACATTGGAAAGACAATAAGGATGAAAAGAAATCAGAGCGGGAGGCATACTAAACAGAAATGATGAGACATGAATGAGCACCTGTAAAGAACTGAATGGTTTGTCTGAATCAACTCACTTCCGTCTAAAAAGAAAGGTATTTTTCTTTTTAGACGGAAGTGGACAGCTGGGAGCAGAAGGCAAACCCATGTGAGATTGGAATCCACAACAAGTAGTGAAAAGCCCACTGGACGCTGGGCTCGAACCAAAGACCCTGAAATCAAGGGTCTTATGCCTTACTGACTGAGCTAGCCAGGCAGCCACTACCTGAATGAACATAGGAAAGTATTTACCTTCTGCCAGAGTATGTTAACCCAACTCTTCTCATCATACAAGAGCTGAAACATCTGCTACTCGGTTTTCTATTTTTTTGCTTTGATTTTTTTTAACCTTATTAAATGGTTTGAACCAATATTTCCAGGAGGACAAAATTGCAGTGACACAGAAGGAAAGGTCACTAAGTGTGGTTTGAATCAAGATGGGATGAGTTAAGTCAAACTAGGGGTAGGACTGGCACTGGAAGCCAGGGAAGTTGTAGCAATGGTGCCTGTGTGGCTCTAGCAGAGAGAGGTAGAGGCTGAGGAAGAGGCTTCTTACACACAACAAAAGAAGCTACAGTGGGTGAAGGCAGTCAACAGGTACTACAAACTTCCACTTATGAGATAAATAAGTACCAGAGATGTAATGTACAACATGATGACTATAGTTAACCCTGCTCTATGTTATATATGAACATTGTCGAGAGTAAATCCTAAGAGTTCTCATCACACAAAAGAATTATTTCTTTAATGTATCTGTTTGAGATGATGGAGGTTCACTAAACTTACTGTGATAATCATTTCTTGATGTATGTAAGTCAAATCATTATGCTGTATACCTTAAACTTATACAGTGCTGTATGTCAATTATATCTAAATAAAAGTGGAAGAAAAAAAAGAAGCTACATTTGATCAAAGCAAATTTAAAAATGAAACGATGTGATGAAATCTAAGATACTGAAGGGGAACAGAATAGGCCACCCCAAAATGTGCCACTTTGGCCTGTGGATTGTTTTGAGCCGAAGGCAATCAAGACCCAGCAGACTCAGGAAGAACTTTTACCTCTCCCTTAACTCTCTAAAATAATTTAGATAGGGAGATAGGGGGCCTGGCTCAGAAAGAGGGCTGTTACCAGAGATAACCTTTTTATATGAGAGACTCACCTGCATGGCAGGGCAAACATCTAATTACCAAACATTTGCTCTTCTTATCATCCCGTGAATTATGTGAATTATCTTTCTCTCCTTTGAAGCTCCAGCTCCAATCCCATTCCTTAGCTCAGGATGGCATATAAACCCCAATTGCCTGACGTGCCCTTGAGTCCCATAGTTTTATGATTCTCCTAAACATATGAAATTAAACTTGTTTTTCTCCTATTAATCTGTCTTCCATAAATTTAATTATTAAACCAGACAAAGAACCTAGGAGGGTAGAAGGAATATTTTCTTCCCCTATAATACAAAGACACAGCAGTTAATAAAGTAGCAAGATCCTAGAACTGGAAATCTAGATGAAGTCTGGTAGGAAGGATGCTTATAACCCAAGTTACTGCAGGACACCAAGCCTTGGGAAACACAAAAAGAGACATACTTGTACCACAACCATTGTAACTTTCTAATTTTTCTGGAGATTTCGCTGTCTCAAAAATAGCAATTTCTCCAGAAAAAAAAAAAATCTAGAAACACCAATCTCATATTTTTGCTTTCTGGTTTGAAGAAGATATTGAACTGTATTACAGATGCCTACAAATATTCATGAACAGACTCTCCTTTCATTGCTCAAGTGACTCAACTTTCTTTGACCATCTTGTCTTTTGGCTTCTATCCTTGTCATCCCTCTTTATCCATTTTTCTCAAGACACTCAGAAGAATCTTTTGAAAAATGGAGTTAATTGAGTAATATCATTTTCCTAACTCAACCCTTTCAATAACTTCCTGTTATGTTCTGAATACATTCGAAACTTCTAATGGCCTGGAAGGACCTGCAAGGTATGCCCCCCTCACCTCTATAGCTGTATCCTGTGCTACACTCCCCAGCTGGTGATGGTCAGTACCCCAAGCACCTCTTCACCTGAGGAACCTAATATCTCTTTCTCCCTTCCTCTCCCTTCAGTTGAGAACTTTCCCTCATGCCTGAGGTTTTGAAACTGATTTTTCTTACTGGATGATGTATGGATGTTTGCCCTGTAGAGAGAGAGGGAATTAGCCAGAAGTCCTGATGATCTCCCATCATATTCTTTTATTATATTTAAAAGGGGGCTTCCCTGGTGGCGCAGTGGTTGAGCGTCCGCCTGCCGATGCAAGGGACACGGGTTCGTGCCCCGGTCTGGGAAGATCCCACATGCCGCGGAGCAGCTGGGCCCGGGAGCCATGGCCGCTGAGCCTGAGCATCCGCAGCCTGTGCTCTGCAATGGGAGAGGCCACAACAGTGAGGGGCCCGCGTACCGCAAAAAAAAAAAAAAAAAAAAAAAAAAAAAAAAGGCATTCATGGGCATTTCACCTTAATTCTTAGTGGTGTGGACTCAGGAATGAGCAACACAGGGAATTATAGGAAGACCTGAGGGGAAGGAAAGAAGGGAGACAGATGGAAAACCAACTATTAGATGAATAATGCTAAGTATAGAAAATTATCAGGGATTCAGGCTAAGGAAAGAGCCTGTTGTCTACAGGAGAAACCTAAGGAAGGAATAGATAAGAAATTACAAAAGGAAAGTACCAATGGACCTAAAAAGTCAAATAGGAATTATTGAACATGATACAGTCACAGAGAGCCTGTCAATGTAAACAATGGAGTGAGAACGAATATTGAGAAATAGTTTATATTTTGAGTTGATTTGTATAAGAATAGGAGAATGAGTAAAAAAATAAATTTGAATCTTTCAAAAATTATGATTCTTAAAATGTTGACCTGATATAAAATTAGCATAGAGGCCAAGATGTTATTGGTCCAAAACTCAGCTGCATTAACATTCTTCCTATATCCCAAAGGGGCTAAATAGACATTAGTACATCAGACAGATTTGCTTTCCTTCACTTGGTCTATTTACTTTCTGCAGTGCAGTGCCTTTTATGAATGATCTTTTGTCAAAAAATATGCTCTAGGTACAATGCACACACGTTGTTGAAAACAGGACTGGTCTTTTACTGTTCTAGCTTCATTCAGGCATCTAGTACAAGTCTGCTGTTATCTTAAGCTGTATTGTGTCCCTACCTTCTCACTTAACAATGACACAAAGATGCAATTTATAACCATCAGATAGGAGGGGGTATTTATCTCTTGTGAGGACATACACAAGTGTAGGAGGCACAAATGGGTTTGCAGCACTTGTCACAGTCCGTTGGAAGTTGAAGATGAATCAACAACAAAGAGGACATTTTAAATTATCATTTTGATTTCAATTTGCTGCTATACCCACAAGTAAAAGAGCAAATAAAAGATCATTCTATAAGAGGAAAAACCACCCAACCTTTACACCAACCAAAAGGGCTGTAATTACAGGGAACTTAAGTGGGGTGAAATTGTGAACTAAAAACCAGAACAAGCAGAAATAATACTCTGAATCCAAAACTGAGCTCAGAAGACTTTTTATTTTGCTTTATTTTGCTTTATTCTGCTACTGAACCATGAACCAAACAAAAGTTTTGGGGTTTTGTTTCTTTGTTTTTAATGTTTTAGAGAAACAAGATGAACAAAATAGAAAAAAAAAAATATATATATATATATACACTATATATAGTTTCTAGGTATATAATATATAGTCATATATATAGTTTCTAAAATGATTCACTTTGAACAAAACTAGAATATTAAAATATTCTCTAAAGTAGCATAATATTTTCATTTCAGTACTTCCAATTATATACTATATAATCAGGATATATGTTCCTAAACATATACGTGTAGATGTCTGTGTATGAATGGTGTGTACATGTGTGTATACATACCACATGAGTATTAGCTATTTGAGGATTAATTTGGGGGGAGTACAAATTGTCCATATTTTTCTCTTTTTACAACAACATAATAAATGCCATAACATGTATAAACAAGTTTCTTTTTTTAATCAGATGCTTCTTTTTATTTGGCTTTCATTCGTAGCATCTAATCTTCACATTTGGCACATGGAAGACACATCCTCAGTGCAAAAGAGGCACATTTTCTGGCTTCTTTCTGAACAGTTTTGCAGGGGCACAGTTAAAGAGCTGAGAGAACAAAAGCACTCTGACTTGATGGAGGTGGATTTGTTGTAACGCCAACTCTTGGTTCAGCCATTAAACTTGAGCATAAAGTCAATGCCTCTTCCTTCTCCCCTGCCCCCATCCCCTATGTAAGGCCAATTCGGCCTTAACCTTGTTTTAAAAGGGTTAAAAGCATTCCATCCATCCCAGAACAAGTAGGTTAATTTCACCGAGGAATAATTTTTCAGTGTTTTGTGTGGGTCAGTTTGCGTGGTGTGCTGAGTCAGCAAAACTCTTAAATGGAGAATAAAATGAGGTTTCAAACAAAACAAAACAAAAAAACTGGTAAGAGTGTAGAACTTTCTATCTGCTTTCATTCGCCACCTGTGCATTGAACAGCACAGCCTCTTAGAGGTGGCAAGGTGACAAAGGCCTTGGAGGATGGCAAAGAAAAGCCCAGCTTGCCATTCTTAGCCTTGGACTCCATGCCTTTGAACACAGTGTCACAAAAAAACTAAAAAGAAAAGAAGGTCATTAGAGATTCTGCCCCCTTCTTCCTGTGTTTCCTTTTGATTATTTAACTGAATCTATCCAAGTAAAGCTGATCCAGGAAGATCTCCGCTCGCCGGCTCACCCGCATCCTCACCCTCTGCACCGTATCGCTGTTGTAGTTGGCTGCGCCTCGTCCGCAAAGCCGCCCCGAGAACGGCAGGGTTTGGCCGGGCTCAGGCCTCCCGGCTTCCGTCACCGCAGGGAAGCGGCCCCTCCGACGCCCCGTAGAGCGCCGTCAGCTTCCGGTCCGTCCGGAAGTCTAAGTTCTGCTCGGAGTCTGACGTGGCCGACTTCAGGGAGCTCCGTGACCCGTCCATACCGAACCACTCTCCTCGAAAATGTAAGTGTGCGGATGGTCGAAGGGCGGGGCCTGCCGGTCCAAGGCGGCCTCATAGATCTTGGCCGGCTCGTATCCGTGGAGATGCTGTGGACGGAGGTCTGAGGTAGCAGGAGAGGCTCTCGGTCTCGGGCCGCGTGTCCGGCCGCGTCTTGGGGTCGCCGCCAGCCTGCACCTCCCTGGGCTTCCACGTGCCTGCGGTGTCGGTGGCCGCGGTGTCGAAGGTCTCGGTGTCTTCCTCGCCGCCGCCCTCGTCGTCAATTTCTCGGTGGATCTAAGTAGTTTCTTAAAGGGCCTGGTACATGTAGGTCCTGAACTCATGCTAGTTCTTTCCCCCCCCTTTTTTTTTTTTTTTTTTACATAAGGTACTTGTTATCCATTTTAAATATAGCAGCGTGTACATGTCAATCCCAAACTCCCACTCTGTCCCTTCCCCCACCCATCCCGCCTGGTAACCAGTCTGTTTCTGTTTGGGAAACAAGTTCATTTGTAGCACTTTTTTTTTTTTTTAGATTCCGCATATAAGCAATGTCATATATTTGTCTTTGTCTGACTTACTTCACTTAGTGTAATAACCTCAAGGTCCCTTCATCAACAGATGAATAGACAAAGATGTGTACATATATACAAAGGAATGTTACTCCGCCTTAAAAAGAATGAAATACTGCCATTTGCAGCAATGTGGATGGATAATGGTTAAGAAAGGAATCTTTTAAAAGATCACTTATACTAATTCTGTGGGCATAACAGTTTTGTCATGCTAGATAATAGAAAAAAGCACTTCCTTGGCTCTTTACAACAAACCAGTTAAATTGGCAGAGTGTAATTCCTAATTTAGAAGAGAAAGAAGAAGGAAGACCTAGTAAAAAATAACTTGTCTGAATGCACACAGTTAAATAGCAGTGAAGGTGGTAGGGGTCAAAATTTCTACCCAGGGATTCTGACTCCTGTTATGGGTTGAATTGGGTCTTCCCCCAGTTATGTGAAGTCTTACCGCCAGGACTTCAGGCTGTGACTCTCTCAAGAAATAGGGTGGTTGAAGATGTAATTGGTTAAGACGAAGTCTTACTATAGTAGGATGAGCCTTCAACCCAGCGTGACTGGTGTCCTCATAAAAAGAGGGTAGAGGCACACAAGGACAAAGTGTCTCTGTGACAAGCTATTGGAATGATGCATCCTCAAGCAGGGAACTTCAGGGTTGGCAGGAAACACCAGAAGCCAGAAGCAGCAAAGAGGGAGTCACCCTCTACAGGTTTCAGAGGAAGCAGGGAGCTCTCAACACCTTGATTTCAGAGTTTTGGCCTCCAGAAATGTGTGGTTTTCCAAAGGACATGATATTTAATCCAGAACCTTAAGAAAGAATAAGGATGTTCCAGGTGAAGTAAGTTTAAAGTCAGATTACTGTTTTATTTCTGTTGTTGGAGATGAAGTTGGTAGTGATGGTGGTGTTTGAATAGCAATAAGCTCAATATGGTTACCTTAAATTATGGAGTGTATTCTAAGGATACATGTGAGAATAAGTAAACAAGGATCTCAGCCATATGGCTGAGGCTGGAGAGGACGTAGGCAAAGCCAGACATCCAGGCAGAGGCTCCGGGAACCAAACAAAACGAAGGCCCCTGAGCTTGGACAAGGGAGGTCATTTACAGTTCACAGCAGATCTAGGAATCTTGGAAGCAAAACTAATGAGGTTTCACTCTAGTTTTCTACCATTAATTCGAATCTGCCTCTGTGTCCACTTACTTTTCTGTTAGTAATTTGCTAATTTCTCCCCATATTTTCTAGCACAAACTCCAAGAAGGGAATCACATTGGCTCACCTCATAATCATCATTTACATTTGGGCAGTATTTTTCCCACCAAGCCATGTCATAGGCTACTGGTCACACTGTTCCATCTTTCCAAGTCTGTCCGTCAGGAAGAGATAACAGGTGGGACAATCCTAGGAGAGGCTGTATAGGGACATTTGTAATAACAGTTGTGAAGGGCTTTCCGTGTCTATCTAAGGAATTCTAATTTTATTATTTGGATTGCAATTAAAAGATGCTTTTACACAGGGAAGTGTCATGATTAGCTTTGCTTTTTAGGAAGACCTTTTAGAAGAAAAGACAAATGCAGTGAGAGCAGTGGATAAGATGTTAGTGAGAGGCTTTGCAAGGGTCCAAGGTAGTTAAGGGCAGAGGTATAACTAGAACCCAGAGTTTTTCTACCTTCTGCTCCTTGGTGGTTTCACATAGAAAGCTGACTCAAATATCTTGCACACAGATCACTTGAGATAGTCTGCCTTGATCTTTGCTTTTTATCCAGCTTTATTTAGCAACAGTTCATCAGTAGAAGGGATGTGTGGACTTAGGGTTCTGGACAGTGATATACCATGCCTCTACACTGGGGGAAAAACCACAAATCATGCTGTTCTACCCATGATTTTAACAGCTTGGGTTATATAAATGCTTTTTGCTTCAGAAAAGCAAAGCATCAACCAGAACACCTTCCATGAAATGGCACTGTAAAATGATTAAGGATGGAGAGATCCATTTTGCTTTAGGTAAAAGAAAACCCCGCATATTTATTATTGCCATCCTCCTTCTGCTTTACTTTTCTTCTTTTAATTAAGTTACAACTTTGTTTGAGTTCCAGGGATTCCAATCACGTCATTATCAAGCCACTTTAGAGAGGGAGGGAGGTTTGACAGGAGTGTGTCTGAGTCCCCACATACAATAGACACAGAGCAGAAAACAAAGACTAATGTCACTCAGCCGTCTTCTGTCTTACATTTCAAACGGTTGTTCTAAACCAAAAAAATATAAATATTTCTGAGCAGTGGGAAAAGCAAAGCAGGCTGTTGTTGTTGTTTGTTTCCACTTTGTATCTCTCAGTGAGTTTCCTAATAGTGCCTTTGACAAGTAATATGCTTTTCCACTTGTGATCAAAATCCTTAAAGAATAGGCAGCTCTTCTCTCCTTTATCAGCTTGCTCTATCACTGCTGCCCCAGGAGATTTTTTGTTTTTATTCCCAAATAAAATCATCTAAGGCCACAACTGAAAGGAAGATGTTTTATAATGAGTAATTACACCAAGATCATTTCATTAACCCTTCATTGCCCTCAAATCTGACTTAACCTTCCCCAAAAAGAGCATAATTGGAAATACTGGAAATCTGTCACAGCAAATGACAGAGCTGGAAGAGTTATGCTTGCATGGTGTGTGATGGAAAAATGCACCTTGAGGGGCACTGCCTGACCTTTTCAAGAAATCAGCAGTTGCAATTATGTACTGGAAACACACTGAGTTTCCAAAGGAGCAAGAGATGGGGATAGCATATTACAGCCCAATGCACTTCTCCATTTACATGGAACATGTTGTGTAGTTCGTAAGAGCAAGTCAGGTGGAAAGCCTGGATTCAGATTTTGCAAGTTGTCTACGCCATTCCAAGTTCTCCTGTGATAATGGAGGTTATGCTAGTTACTAATCAGTAAAGGATTGTGAAGATGTGATGCAGTAGTGTACATAAAACTCTAAGCAAAGGGGTTGGCACACAGTAAACCCCTAAGAAATGTTAGCTTTTCAAGGTAAGATAGATAAGCCACTTCCCTTGAACTAAAGGAATTGGTCATCTAATGTAAAACATAAAGATTCTGGGAGATAATACTGGTTTTGATTAATTTGGTTAGTTGATTTTGATTCCAGGTAAATTTGGAAACAATTATTTCCTCAATCACTGTCCATTTGGTTGTAATATTACAGAACTATTCCTAGCCTCTGTTGTCCTCTGAAGTAGGAATACATTATTATTATTGTCCATTGCATGTTGGGATGTGAGTAAAAGAGATGATGCTTGTCTCATTCAATTTTAGAATTCATCAACCATGGAAAGAAGTTTAGCATATTGGGAAAACCTGTTCATAGTAGTCAGCTAGATTTTGGTCTAACATATTATTTGTTTAGTAATATTAACGTATGTACTTTGTATTTGTCTTTTTTTAATCCATTGTCAGATGGGTTTTATTTATTTTTATTTTTTGGCCGTTCTGTGCGGCATGCAGGATCTAGTTCCCCGAGTGGGGATCTAACCTGCACCCCCTGCGGTGGAAGTGCAGAGTCTTAACCACTGGACCACCAGGGAAGTCCCTGTCTCACTTTTTTTTTTTTTTTTTTTTTTGCTGTACGTGGGCCTCTCACTGCTGTGGCCTCTCCCGTTGCGGAGCACAGGCTCCAGACGTGCAGG
>NW_006776983.1:524025-527435 GCF_000442215.2 Lipotes vexillifer | reverse complement strand
TTTTTTTTTTTTTTTCTGGTACGTGGGCCTCACTGTTGTGGCCTTTCCTGTTGCGGAGCACAGGCTCCGGACGCGCAGGCTCAGAGATCATGGGACCTAGCCGCTCCGCGGCATGTGGGATCCTCCCGGACCAGGGCACAAACCCGTGTCCCCTGCATCAGCAGGCAGACTCTCAACCACTGTGCCACCAGGGAAGCCCCCCGTCTCACTTTCTTCATTCTTTCCTACAACAGTTATTAATGTGCTGAGTACCTAATGGTGATTTTTTTTCATTCCATTATTCCTGCTTTTTAGTTGGAATTTTACTATGAGGAAGAGCTGTTCTTTCTTCCTTATTTATTTATTCATTTATTTACTTACATCAGTATGGATTCATGTATCTTTAGTTTATTCTGTGGGTTATAATCCTTTACTACTGTTATTTATTTTGTTGCTCAGATTGTCCAAGAGTTGGCCTTTGGGAGTACATCCTTAGCCCCTGTATTATTTGAACATGATCCTATCTTCTTTTGAACCTTAATTTACTTTCTGGCACCACAAAGAATTATCCCAAGCTCTCTTTGTATTTTCTGCCCCAGCCTTGGAATCAGCTATTTCTCCAAGGAGCCCTGGTTCCTTTTATTGAAGAATGGAATTTAGAAGTCAAGATCTGGATGCAAGGTGTGCTAATTGCTATCACGATATCATTGCTTCTAGGTCCTCTCAGACAGGGCTAGGAAATTCTACCTATATATTCCTACATTCACAGATCTACATTTTTATATCTATCCGTCTATATATATATCTAGAAAAACACAACTTCATGCTGATTCCTGTTGTTCTCTAAATTAGGAATTCTAATCCAGTACCACAGAGTTCAATCTAATATCCCTCCTTTCCTTATTCATAACTCCTTTTTCCAACAATGAGATATTTACTTATTTGTTCACTCTTTGTATGTGCACAAAGTTGTTTCAGAATTGCTTAACCATACTCCTGTGAAAACCAAACTTACGACATGGAGGACCACGAAATAGAGGACAATACCTGTGGATAGTTCTTTTTGTCTTTTTGCCTTACAAAACATATAATCAAAAAGTTATATTCCAGTTATTTAAAGTTATTTAAATTATTTTCTTCCCTCACTGATTTCAATTGACTTATATCACTTATTGGTACTGCAGTTGGATTCATTTGTTTCTATTCCCTTTTGGATTCCCCCAGCAATTCAGTTGATTTCAGTGATTCATTCATTATTTCATTTTAGGTAGAGTCTAAAGGTCGGAACTGTAACAAAAGCTATCCTCAGAGAGGTGTTCTCCTCCCTCATCTTATTGTCTCATTCCCTTTCTCACAGTCTTTTCACCCCAATCCCGCTTTCCCCCTTTAAGTAACCAGTCTCAGTCTCATTAGTTTCTAGTTTATCCTTCCCATATTTTTGCACAAATAACCAGAGACATATATAGTTTCTTATATCCCTTTTTTTTCCTTACATAAAAGTAGCAAACTATAGACACTTGTATGTGCTTTTTTGTTTTCACTTAACAATATATCCAAGAAATTTCCCCATATCACTTTATAGAGATCTTTCTCATTCTTTTTGGTAGCTGCATAGTTCTATATTGTGAGGATATACCATAGTTTATTCAGTCCCTCTTCTATGCATGGGCATTGGGGATATTTCCAATATTTTGCCTTTAATAAAGAATGCTGCAGCTAATAACCTTGTGCAGATGTATATTTGTATGTTGAAGATATTATATGTTTATAGTTTCTGGTGCATAGTAAATGTTAGCTACTAATTCTTCCAAGCATGAGAGGGCCTGAGCTACATTTTAGGAGGTTATTATTGGCTGTTCATATCCGGTGTATAAAGAGGAAAAAAAGAAATGTCCCATGTTGAGGAAGCTTGGAAAACAGGAGACAGTACAAAAGACAAAGTCTACTGGGGAGAAAGAGGAGAGTTAAACTTAATGTGACATAAAGAATCTGCAAATCTAGTTGAACCAAGGTGTTCGGGAAGAAGAAAGTCAGAAGAAAGAGTCTGAGGCCACAGTGAGTGGTATCCTTTACAGGGAATGGAGAGCAAAGTATTGTTAAAGCCACAAAGGAAGTAAACGATTCATTGCAGAAGGCCTGGCAAGTGTGCTCTTTTTGGAGAGAAAAAAAATTCTCCAAGCTATTATTGATGGAAATGTAATAGAGGCTACAGGAAGTGAAATGACGACTTGTTCTCTTTCTGACATTTCTCGTAAATGAATCTAGGGCTTCCTGACCCACGTCCCTCCATTTGAGAATTCTCCCCTAAGACAATTCTCCAATTTTTATAACTTCAAATTGATGCATATTTTAAAAAATTAATTTCTGGCTCTGTGACTGTTCTTTTATCCTTATCCTGGTTTGCCTTAAGCCAAAAAGATATTACGAAGGAAAAGAGAAAATTGTTGAAGTTCTCATTTCTCCCACTAGGTGAAAGAGGTGTTTGAGGCACCAATAAATACATTCATCCTTATTGTCCAAATTCTAAAATAATTGAAAGAATGGTGTAGACATCAGAGAGACAGAAGGCAAAACAGCAGCTTTCATACAAACAAAACAAAAAACGAAGTAAACAAAAAAAATCAGATTGGAGAATGTGATTTAATATCTGTGATACAATGATCTTGTTAATGCTGCGTCTCCATCACAGGAGAAACAGGATCAAAGGCTTAAAATAATTGAAAGAATGGTGTAGACATCAGAGAGACAGAAGGCAAAACAGCAGCTTTCATACAAACAAAACAAAAAACGAAGTAAACAAAAAAAATCAGATTGGAGAATGTGATTTAATATCTGTGATACAATGATCTTGTTAATGCTGCGTCTCCATCACAGGAGAAACAGGAAAATCAAAGGCTTCCCTTGGGGGGGGGGGGGGTCTGTCTAGCAGAAAATAGAAGCTTCCTGCCAACAGGTTCTGTCTGAAAGTGGAAAGCAGGAGGGATGGAACTGGGCACATTCAAGTACACTTTCCAAATTCATCCATCAAATAAGTTATTTCTGTTTCCATGTGCAGACTGATTCAAGATGGGGGAAGAGGCTAGGGCCCCTCTCTGTGCATAAATTAATAGTGAAGAATGGTTGTTCTTCTCTAATACTGCAGATGCATCCACACCACTGGAAAATAACTCCCAATATACACACTTGCAAAGGTGAGATAGCAGAGCTACTTTTATACTCCAGGTGCATTTTTCAAAGCCACAATTTTTGCCTTCTGATGTGGCCATATGTTAAGACTCTGGGTTTTATTATATATATTTTGGTGGATCAGCGCCCTGCTGGGCCCTGACCTTAGAGGAATGCTTGGTGGCAAAGCCCTTAGCAAGGGTCCTGAGGCTCCTAATCGATGATAATTAAATGCTCCAGACTCCTACTGCTTTTGCTCTTATTTG
>NW_006776983.1:475889-523894 GCF_000442215.2 Lipotes vexillifer | reverse complement strand
TTTTTTGGGGGGGGGGGGGTTTATTTCTTTAAAAAAATTTTTTTTTAAAGTCTGATGCTGCTTTTACATCTTGAACTAATTTTTCTTCCACAGCTCCTTGATTTGTTTGTCTCATGCAGGGAGAGACAGGTACGAGAGTTAATTAAATATCCTCTCATCAGACAGCTGATGAAATCTTCAGTGCCCCTGGTTCTGGTGTGTGTGTGTGGCTGTATGTGTTTATGTTCTTAACTTACTCTTCTGTGAGGAGACTGAAGGGCAGTATTGGTCTCCTTATTTATTTTAATAGCTGGGTGGACTTTGCTTTGGAAAAGATCAGACTACGGCAGCACAGAAGCAAGGTGCAGCAGGGGTCTAAGCGGGTTATTTAGCTGGCAGTGCTCGTAAGTAATTAGGGCTGTGTCATAGCCAAAACCTCTTTCCTTGGCTCTGCACTAGACACTGAACCCCCACATCTATTTAATTGTGTCCTTTGTGCTGATAGGGATGGACACAGCCCATTGCCTGTTAGGATATAGGAGGCTGTCGGAGAGAATTGTGTTACTACAAGAAGAACAAGATTATTACAAGAGCAGATATCTGGGTGAGGGACAGGGAGTGAGTGAGTGGGATACTGGCAGGGCTTAAATGTCATCTGGGAAGAGAGAGCACTTTTTTTTTTCAACTTTATGTGCAACTAAGCATCATTTCTAGGCTTTTTATATCTGTGGTCAGATACTGTTTCTTTTAGTTAGTTTATTTTAAAATGAATACATATGTTGTCTTTGGGTAGAGGATAGGTGAGAGGAAGAAATATCAGATATAAGAGTCTTTGAAATTTATCTCTAATACTATTTAAGAGACAAGCTGGTTTCTGGGAAGTTAAGTCATGGTTTATCACAGATAGCCAGCAGATATATATAAGCTATGTGCACTTATTTTTTTTTAACGGAAGGATATAATCTCTTTATTTTAAATAAATTTATTTATTTTATATTTATTTTTGGCTGCATTGGGTCTTAGTTGCTGTGCGCGGGCTTTCTCTAGTTGCAGTGAGCGGGGGCTACTCTTCCTTGCGTTGCGGTGTGCGGGCTTCTCATTGTGATGGCTTCTCTTGTTGTGGAGCATGGGCTCTAGGCACACGGGCTTCCGTAGTTGTGGCTCGCAGGCTATAGAGCGCAGGCTCAGTAGTTGTGGCACAGGGGCTCAGTTGCTCTGCAGCATGTGGGATCTTCCTGGACCAGGGCTGGAACCCATGTCCCCTGCATTGGCAGGTGGATTTTTTTTTTGATACACAGGTTTTTTTTTGTTTTTTTTGTTTTTGTTTTTTTTTTGCAGTACATGGGCCTCTCACTGTTGTGGCCTCTCCCGTTGTGGAGCACAGGCTCCGGACGCGCAGGCTCAGCGGCCATGGCTCACGGGCCCAGCCGCTCCACGGCATGTAGGATCTTCCTGGACCGGGGCACGAACCCGTGTTCCCTGCATTGGCAGGCGGACTCTCAACCACTGCGCCACCAGGGAAGCCCCTAGATACACAGTTTCTAATCATAATTTTTACCCTTTTAACAGGATAGCATGAGTATAAATGCTTCAGAAACATCATTTTAATAGATTTACAATAGGCTCATATGCTATAAATTATTTAACCATTTCCCCTTTGGTGAGTATTTCTTTCTTTTTAAAAATTTTTTTTTTTATATAGCAGGTTCTTATTAGTTATCCATTTTATACATATCAGTGTATACATGTCAATCCCAATCTCCCAGTTCATCCCACCACCACTACCCCACCACAGAAGGATATAATTTCTTAAAATAAGTTATTTATTTCCCATTTTGAAATATCCAGAAAAAGTGCCACACATTTCTTCATTTGAATAATGAGGAAGATTTTTTTCCCACATAATAAAAAAAATAACAAAATCCTTGGAAGGGGCATGGCTGCCTTGTCTGGCGTCGCATCCCTAATTCACGCGAAGGTATTTTGGGTTCATCATCCACGTCTTGAAAAATATCTACCTATACTTCCTCTCAAGGAGCATATTTCAGGGGACTTCCCTGGTGGCGCAGTGGTTATGAATCTGCCTGCCAATGCAGGGGACACGGGTTTGATCCTTGGTCTAGGAAGATCCCACATGCCGCAGAGCAGCTAAGCCCGTGTGCCGCAACTACTGAGCCCCACATGCTGCAACTACTGAAGCCTGTGTGCCTAGAGCCTGCGCACTGCAACAAAGAATAGCCCCCGCTCACCGTAACTAGAGAAAGCCTGCGCGCAGCAACAGAGACCCAATGCAACCAAAGATAGATAGATAGATAAATAAATAAATAAGGAGCATATTTCTCTAAAACCAGATTTCAGACCTTTCATCAATTAACTAAAAGACCACTAGCATCACAGAGTTTTCCATATTCATTCCAGCTACAAGCCATCTTTTCTTGAACTCCTTTACTCTGTGGCCTCACCTCATTTATAATACTTTTCAGACATTGTCTTTAATAGCTGCTTTGTTCTGCTCCCTATTTTCTTTAGTACGTATATTTCTTACAAGACGGGACTGTGTCTTAAGTGGGCTGATATATGAAGTCAGCATTCATTCAACAAGGCCCTGATCTCATGGAACTTACTTCTAATTGGAGATGGGGGTAGGGAAGATAGAAAAATTAACAAGTACATAAATGTATGAACACACAGTAATAATTTCTGAAAAAAATAAAACGGTAAGATGGTATAGAGTGAGCTGAGGAGGGGGTTTCTATGCAAGCAGAAGTAGGCAGTAGGTAGGTTGAATAGTCAGGGAAGACCTCTCTGTTCTGCAAACTGAAAAGAAGCCTGAATGAAAAGACAGGACAGAAGATGCCAGTATCTGGGATCAGGTGGTTTTAGGGAAAAGAAATAGAATGAGCAAGACCCTTAGACAGTCGTGAGCTTGGAATGCACAGCAAAGGGGAAAAAAAGCTGGTGTGTGTAGAAGGAGAATGGAAAATGGAAGAAGTTGCAGGTGAAGTTGGAAGGGCCATCAGGATCAAATCCTGTAAGATCTTGTGGGCTCTGAAAAGGAGGATCTTAGGCCCAAGGGTTAAACAGACTGATTTTCATTATTAGAGATCATTCTGGATGCCGTGTAGGTCAGGATTGTGAGGGAGCCACAAAACAGGAGGAAGACCAGTTAGGAGGATAAAGCATTAGTCCAGGTGAGAATGGATGGGGCTTGGACTAGGGTGGACTGTAGCATTTAGTGCTGAGCTCTGTTGAGCAATAATAAGTTTATGGGTGATTAAATAAATGAATTGAAAAGGAAGATTTTCCTGGAGTGAGAATATCTCAGTTTTGGAAACCTCCTTTCAAAAATCAGAAAAATCTGAGGCAATCCTGACTCAAACCCTTACCCTAACCCAAACCCTAACCCTAATACAAACTAAAGGGATTATACTGGGAAAAGCCTTATTCTCCTTTGGACATTTTGATATAGGTTTGATAAAATTGTACATTTTTAGAGATGGACCAAAGACTCGAATTTATTAGAGCAGAAAGCACAAACTCGACGTCTAAACTAGTACTCCCCCAATAAGGGGCTCTCTTCTCTTTTTGTCTGAGCAGAACTGAATCAGCTATTGGGAATCTAGGCAGATGCAGTGCTAAATAAATTAGGCCAACAATTATAGGAATCGAGAGAATTTATGTCTCATTATCCTATAGTGCCCCTACTTATATCAGTTGTAGACCCTTGAAATACCCACCTCAGTACTCTAGGAGGATTCTGTTAACCCTGTTTCCTTGAAATTTTGTGCCCCCTTGAAAATCATTTCTCTGTTTGCTCATGAATTTTGCCCTCCACAAATCAAGTGAAACATTCAGAAAAGCATAGATGGAGCCTTATACTATCATTTTATTCTCAGTGCCTATGAAGTCATGTATGTAGCTAGTGTTCAGTAAATGTTTGGGGTGCTACTAATGAGAAAATCATTCACCACCCCTAAAATGACCTCTGTACTTTGACATGGGGGTGGGGGGGTATTTACCTGATGAAGAAATTCTTACCAGGTAATCTCAAGTCACACCCAGGTGGGTAGTTCTCTCTAGAGGATTATGACAGTGCCCTCCTGCTCAGGAATCTTGACCCTGGCCCATTGATCTTATTTACATTGAGGTTTTTTTTTGTTTGTTTATTTATTTTTGGCTGTGTTGGGTCTTCGTTTCTGTGCGAGGGCTTTCTCTAGTTGTGGCGAGCTGGGGCCACTCTTCATCGTGGTGCGCGGGCCTCTCACTGTAGCCGCCTCTCTTGTTGCAGAGCACAGGCTCCAGACGTGCAGGCTCAGTAGTTGTGGCTCATGGGCCCAGTTGCCCCGTGGCATGTGGGATCTTCCCAGACCAGGGCTCGAACCGGTGTCCACTTCATTGGCAGGCAGACCCTCAACCACTGCGCCACCAGGGAAGCCCCTACATTGAGGTTTTTGACAATCCCTTCTCTGTCCAAGGGCAGTGACAAGCTGGTATGCTAATAGCTGGTTCTTTCTTGTCCCTGCAGTACTCTTCAATCTTAAGAGAAAAGATGCCAGGTCAATAAAATACATTTTTATTTCTTTTGCATTACCCAGTGAGAATAAGATGAGCTAAGCCACTTAACTGCCTGGAGGCTGTGGCACTTTGCGGCTCTGACCACTCCCTTAGCCTGAGCTAAATGTGCAGTGACCTCAGGGTGAAGATTTTCATTGGCCCTTCCTAAATCCCTAACATTCCATTCCTCCAGCATCTTAAATGTTTGCTTTGTGAATAGAAATGTCAGAAGGTTTATTTATAAATTTGTATCCCTAAAGTGACCCAGCAGAAAAATTTGGGCCAAAAAAAATTTATGTATTGAGGAATGGTTCATAAGCTCTGAATTAGCTGAAGGGGTGTGGATAAAAGTAAAAGATGATCATGGTTTCCTAAAAGGTATTGCCTTCCACCCTCTGTGTCGCCTTGTCAGACGTGCTGACCCCTGCTTTGAGCTGGAGGATGAGCTGCCTGTTACTCTGCTTTGGGACAGTTTGGCGAGAGTCAGCACAGAGATGGAGATTTTTAAAGATGTTTTATTAATGTGTCCCTTGACTGTTCATTTGCTAAGGGTTTACAAATGCTTTGTCAATTATTAATGGTCTTGATACCTAGCTTTAAGAAAAAAAAAATCCTTAAAGTTGGGAAGGATATGGGCATTGAATAATTCACACCCAGTGCCACTTCTACTAAACTAATGCCATTTAACAGGTAAGGCCAGAGTAATCTGGATTAAATTTGTTTATCTCTGGGTTTGTTACCTTTCCACTTCTTTAAATAGGGACTATACCTTCAAAAACAAGGTATGTCATCTAGTTGTTAAAATTGGAACCTGGGAGCCAGGACTTTAATGGTCCGGTTGGATAACGGTTGGAAAGTCATTTAATAGGTCTCTCTTCTTGACATTTTCAAATTTCTCTGGCTTTATTCTGCTACTCATTTCTAGATGAATTATTGAAGATGAATTTAACCAGCCACCATTAGTTTGCACTTTTCTCACTCTTCACGTACCACTTTTGGCCTGTTTTTTTTCTCCTTGCAAAGATTGAAAGCATGACTAGTTCCGCATTCTCTCAGTAGAGGCTTTTTCTGATTTTGCACTTCTTCACACTTCCATTTTGTTGCTTTTAACCAAATGCAGTCAGAAATCAAAGGGCATTTTGCATTCTGTGTGTGTGTGTGTGTGTGTGTGTGTAAATGTATGGATTTTTCAAGGTCAAGAAGCACAATGCGTTTTCAGGTACATCACCTTCAAGATAGTAGGCATTTAGAGTGGGAAAGTATTTAGGATGAGCATCCTGCAGTGAATCAAGATGAAACCTCTTGGTCAGAGCCACTTCTCTGAGTTGTGGCTGTAAGCCTGGGAAAACTAACTTGGCTATAGAACTTGGTCTGGGCAAGCACATCTGGGAAGCCGTGCTTATTTTTGTAAATAAAGTTTTAAAGTTTTATTGGAACACATTCAAGCCTATTTGTTTACATATTGTTTTTGGCTGCTTTCATAATATATTTCCAGATGGATAGTTGCAACAGAAGTCATGTGACCAGCAAAACTGAATATACATATTCTTTTGATTTTTATGGAAAAAGTTTGCTGACTTCTGCTATAAATTACTCTGCAAAAATAGAGCATGTAAAGTGCCCTGTATTGTGTGTAGGGGTAGTTGTGCTGAGAAAGGGGTAAGTGGTAGTTTTCTTGTGCTGAGAAAGGGGTAAGTGGTAGCTTTCTATCCCTAATCCCCTGTATGCCTTTCTAATACGTGCTTCTGTGACCCTTAAACAATGTTTTCTTTATAGTCAAATAAAAGACATTACAATGGCTCAACCATGTTTGATTTCACTGTAGTTCTCTACTTTCTGTATCTGGACATCTTTTAATTAGTGAGTATGTTGAAAGATGACAATGGTAAGACAATATGAGATCTTTCAGAAGCCTATAAGAATAACAATGGAAATAATAATAGCAATAATAAAAAAACACCTACAAAGTTACCTGTGCGCTGGGTTCTATCCTAAATGCTTTAACATAAAATAAATTGTTCAAAACAATATAATGTTATGAGTGGTTATTTTTATTATCATCACCGCCATTTTATAGATATAGGCAGAGGGGTTAAGTAATGAGTCCAAGCTCAAAAGCCAGTGAGTGACAGAGCTGGGATTTATTTTTTTTTATTTTTATAAATTTATTATTTATTTTATTTTCAGCTGTGTTGAGTCTTCATTGCTGCACGCAGGCTTTCTCTAGTTGCAGCGAGCGGGGGCTGCTTTTCGTTGCGGTGCGTGGGCTTCTCATTGCGGTGACTTCTCTTGTTGCGGAGCACGGGCTCTAGGTTCACGGGCTACAGTAGTTGTGACACGCGGGCTCAGTAGTTGTGGCTCACGGGCTCTAGAGTGCAGGCTCAGTAGTTGTGGCACATGGGCTTAGTTGCTCTGCGGCATGTGGGATCTTCCCGGACCAGGGCTCGATCCCGTGTCCCCTGCATTGGCAGGCGGACTCTCAACGATGGCGCCACCAGGGAAGCCCCAGAGCTGGGATTTAAATCCAGGTAGTCTGCCTCTGAAGGTTCTGTTCATATCCCCTATAAGCGTTTGAAGCGTTTGAAGTCTATGATATCCAGAAGTGTCACGAAATAGTATGTTCTAATGATGGACATGTTGTAGCTAATGGGAAGTAGAACATATCAAATGAGAATTACCATGCTGAACTATCTTTATGTCAATAATAGAATTAACCCCCAAACTCTACCAACTATCTAAACTAATGATTTAAAAGGTATATCTAGAGTTCACAGCTCTGAATTATAAAAGTCAGCTGCTTACTTGGCAAAGAGTGAAGGCTTGGCTAATAAAAGGTTTATAAGAAGAAAAATAAAGCCTTAAAATAGGGAACATGCTGAATGTTTTTTATCAAATTCCCTTAATACAGTTGGGTAGAAGGGAATATAAATGGACAGATGACTAAATGGCTGATTAGTTATGTGACATAAGATGGAGAAGGCTGTCCTGGAAATTTACAAGCATATCCCAAATCAAGGCATTGGGCTAGTTCATGACTTGGTTCTTGCAGTATTCTTGTCAAGTCTCTTTTTTTCTAGTCTTATTTACATTGAAACAAATGATGTATGTGCATCATTTTCCCTGAAGCCCTCTCAGAAATGTCTGTCACAAAGCAGTTGTCAAACTTTTCTTTCCAGTCTCTGATTTTAATTGGTTCACCTCTTGTCACTGAGAAATCACTTTGTTTGGAATGTTCAAGATACCTTTTATTCAGCTCACACAAATACATTAATGTGTTTTGTGCTATGGCAGCAATATAAAATAAAACTTTTTTCTTGCTCTTCTGAAATTACCAGCTTAGTACTGAGAATAATGATGTGCCTTTAAAATGCCTGCAGTTGAAAAAGGAAATGCTTTCTGGATGAATTGAATTCTTATTTGTTTTTACTCCTGTGATCTTTAGCGTCCCCCACTCCCATGTCATCACTGAATTATAAAAGCGTCAGAAATAATTCCCTAAGTACTGTTCCAGGCCCCTTCCTGCATTCAGAAAGCACTTCATGTAAACAGTCTTGGAGAGATCCATTCATTCTTTCATTCATTCAGTAGTTATTGAATGCTTACCGTGCACCAAAAACCTTCTCCAGCCCAGGTGACACGAAGATGAAAAGACAGTGCCTCTTCCCTTGATGAGCTCTCTGTCTGGAAGAGAAGACAGATGCAAAGAAAACAAAGACAGACGTACATTATGATGAGTACTTGCCTAGATACTAGCTGGGGAAACTCTCAGAGGACACAGTAGTCTATTTTGCCTCAGGGAGGGAGAAGCACCTTCACCAGGGAGCTGATATTTAAAGATGCCCAAGTCAGGCCACTCACAAGTCTCTTTTAATTTAAAATGATAGATTTAAAATCAAATGAGGAAATAGTTAAAATTATTTTTAAATTTTTAAAATTAAAAATATACATTCAAGAAAAGGTTGGCTAAATGAATGACATCTACATCCTTGACGTTCACTGGAGAGTAGGCCCCATAATGAAGCAGATTCACTTTCGCTAACAAAGGACTTACATCTTCTTTTTAAAAAAGTTACTTTGAAATCAGGGTTTTGTCCCAAATTAACTTTATATTCTCTCTCTCACATGGACTCTGAAAGATGTGAATAGGATCTCAGCTGTCCCGTCTGTTTATCCCTGGATTCACAACTCTTCTTTATTACTACAGCTTTTTAAAAAAAATCCTGATATCTGGTAAGGCAAGAACGCTCCCCACTTCTTCAAAAGTTCTGGGCTCTTCTTGGCCCTTTGTTCTTCCAAATGAATTTTATGATCATATTACATTGTCCATATCAATTCCATAAAATACTTTGGGGAGTTATTTGGAATTGGATTGAATGCATAGGTAACCTTAGTTAGAATTTATGCTCTCACAGTCTTCTCCATGAAAATGACATACACTTCCATTCATTTAGATCTTTTAAAATATCTCTTAATACAATTTGTACTTCTCTTCCTTTTTCTTCTTTTCTCTTGCTCTCTCCTCTGTAGAATTCTCAAAGTAACCTCAAGACACCAGAGATATGGCAACCACATCAACACACCTGTTCTCCCAGGGCCCAGATTTCTAAAAATGTCTAAATCCAGTTTAAGTTCAATGCCTTATTACTTTCCTCTGAAGCCTTTGCTGGTAAATTTTATCCCACTATGATCACTTTCTTGCTCTTTTTCCCTTCCACACATATTTTTGCTGGACTTCAGTCTGCAGTTGTAATAAGGCCTTTTCACTCGTCTTTGGTTGTGTGTTCTTCTGTTGTTTTTTCCTCCTCATAAGAGCCTATGACTGCTCTACTTTGTCATTCCTCCACTGGATTTAGTAAAGGGCTTGACATGAGTTAGGCTGGCATTCAAAATTGTTTATTAAAGGAACTAAAAGCTTCAGCAAATGGTTCTTTTATCCAGAGTCTTTCATTTTTAGAGTCAACCCCACTTGGTGATGGATCATGAGAAAAGAAAGCTTTCCCCTTGTCCCTTTACTTCTTTCAGACTTGTCAACATGGCTTTCTTCACACTGAAGAAAAATAATGTATCACTTAGTATGAAACTATTTGCTTTTCAAATTGAATATCTTAGAATAATAAATCATAAGAGAAAGGCCATGAATCAAAAATGCCACCTGAACACATCCTGCATTTTTTTTTCCTCAATACAGCCCAAAGTGTCTGCTCCGTTAGAATGAATCATCAGATAATCAACACAAAAGGCCTCATTTCAGTTCATTATTCACAGCGAAAGGCTGGCTTTGAGCCCTGATACACTTCAGAACTTTGGTTTACAGAGATAATAAAAACATTCAAAGATATGTGACGCCAACCTGAGTGTTTCCATCTCTGTATACACGGCATGAGTCCTAAGCGGGCCTTAGCCTCGAGGGGCCGCCTTCTCCTCAGCACACACCCTGTAAACAGCCTCCTTCCCTGGCAGTGTCTCCTGACTGTGGTCATCCTGAGCCTTGGTTAGGCGGCAGCGATCCCCACTCAGATGTTCTTTATTCACCCCTCTGTCAGGCCAAGTAAACACTTTTTTAAAGATCCCAATCCCACTCTGAAGAAAGGGGGCAGATTTATTTGGTCATATATTCATTTGGCAAACATTATTGAAGGTCCACTGTGTCTGGGACAGTGTGCTTGGTGTGGAGGGAAGAGGGGCGGACCAGACCAGATGTTCCCACAACTTATACTGAAGATGAAAAGTAAGAGGAAGGACATCTTTATGCGCATAGATGGTAAAATGCAGACACAAGAGATGTCACAAAGCAGTACAGAGGGTTGCTGCCTGAACAGACCCTCAGAGCAGTATGTACTCAGAGGGTAACAAAAAGTGGAGAATAGGTTGGTGTTATTCGGGGTTGGGGTTGGGGAATGGGATTGATTGTAAAGGATGGAAATGTTCTATATCTTGATTGTAGTGGTGGTTACATGACAGTGTACATTAGTCAAGTCTTAGATTTGTGTGCTTAAAATAGGTTAATTTTATTGGATGTAAATTATACCTCAATAAAGCTAATTAAACATTAAAAAAAAAAGTGCTCTGAAAACAAGGGGTTGGAAAGAAGGGCATTGTCTTCGTAGACAGGAGACCTCTATTCTATTACCTGCATATGTAACAACGTTCTTCAAGGCTTTGAGATCAAGGCTGCCATCATCCCATCAGAGTCAGAAGTCTACTGGCCTTTAAGCCCCATGTCCATTCACATCAAAGTGACTGCAGAAATAGCATGCGCCGTCCCCTCCTCCCTGTTTTTATAAGATATTCTCATTAGCCCTCTTCCCAGTGATCATCTCCATATTTCTCTGAAGCCCTCCCCCATCCTGTCCTCCAACAAACCTCCCAAACTCTCCCTCTGTGAAATTGCAGCTCATTGACCAACAAACACTTCTCAATTTTTAAACTTCTTTTCTCATTACTTCAGCTGACACCTGCCAGTCTTTTGAGGGTCCTACTTCCTTTGTACCTGCTGAGGTGGTGGCTGTTTATTTTCTCAAATCTCCTATCTTCAAACTAGAGATGGATCTAGAGTCATCCTTTCTACCTGTTGCTGCTTTCAGATCATTATCCTACCAGTATAATTTTAACAGCCTATCCCTTTGAGGCCCATGGCATTCAGTTATGTCATCCTCTTCTGCTCTCCACTATTATCATTTATCATGCCTCAGATAACTCCTTGCCATTCATCAAAAACTTTGGTACCTGGGACAAGCTTCCTCCCTACTCCAAGGGCTGCTCTCAGTTGGAACAACATTAACATCCATTTCCCTGACTCATCCAAACGTGCCTCTCACTTCCTCACCTCATTTCCAAGGACATTCTCCCCCCTGCCTTGGCTCTTTCATTATTGATAACTGCTCCACCTCCCAAACTTCAGTTTAAACATCTCTTGTCAACCACAGCCTTTTTCGTTATCCAGGTTGCTTCTTTTGTAACTATCACTACCACTCACTTTGAAAAATTATCTTTCTGGTTTAGTCTTAGAAAGATTTCTAGTTTCCTTCTACTGTCTAGGCTTCCCCTCTTCCTCGGTAACAGAAAACTTGTATGTTGTCTTGGTACATGGACCTCTGGAGGAAATACCAAATTTAATCTTATTCTCTGACCAACAGTCCCAAGAGGGGGTGGGCTGAGTTTCTTTACCTTGAAATGGAAAATGCCAGGAGTGGCCAGGCTGGGAAATCGTAGGATCTGAATTAAGATGTTGGAGAGTGAGCAGCAAACACCCAGTGTTCTCTCAGCACAATCTCAATCAGTCTAATATCAGGAGATATCCCAGCCCCTGCAGATGTCCTGGGAGTTCCAGACAGAGGATCCAGGATCATCCCTGTCTATATTTGATCAGGAGTGAACAACCACTGTGTAGTGGAAAAGTGCAGCCAGGACTTGGAAAGATGTAGCCGAACCCTTGGAACTACCAGCATGATGGTTAGGTCATTTCCTTAACCTTGAAATAATGGCTCTCCACATTTTATACAATTGAAATTTTTGGACTCTGTGCATTGGATTATGGTAGAGTTTTCTGAAATCATGCTTTGTTTCCATTACTCTTTGACCCTCTGTAATCTGGTTTTACTCTCTCACTTCATTGAAACTGTTTTTGTCAAGGTAACTGTTGTTAACCATAGTGCTAAATTGACTGTACAAATTATTTGTCTTTATTTTACTTGACCTGCATTCAGTATACCTGACCACATCCCCTTTCTTTCTAACACTCTCTTAACTTGGAGTCTATGACAACATCCTCTATTTGCTTTTTCCCTTACCTTTAGGGCCATTCTTTCTCAAATTTCTTTGATGTCTTAGCTTCTTCCATCCGCTCTTAACTACTGAAGACCTTCAGGGCTCCATCCTAAATCATTCTCTGTGTCTAGATTATCTCATTCACTTCCATGGACTTAAGCAGCATATTGATGTTGGTTATTCTCAAATTTATATTTCTACTGTACAGTTCGCTTGCATTTTAAGATTGCATATCCAGTGGTCATCTGCGCCTGATTTTCTCAAATTTTATTAGAACAAAATTTTGTCATAATCAGTCTTGTTTTCCCACTCTTCCTACGTGACCCCAGAAATAACCCCCATTTCTAAATTTTCCATCTAAGCACTCTTGAAGGGTGCTATATTCAGAGGAATCATCCTTGATTCTTTTCTCTCCCATTGCCCTCTCTTTAGTCCATTTTTATTTCCTGTTAATTATGTAAGTTATATTTCAGAGTCATCCGCTTCCTCTATTTCCAAAATTATGCCCTCAGACCACCACCATCTCTTATCTGGACTACTGCAGTCAACTACTACTCACTGGTCTCTCAGTGACTCCCATTTCCCTCCCACCTCTTCTCCACATATTGGGAAAAGGGATCCTCTTAGGGGTAAATTAAATAATGTTTTCCTGCACGAAATCCCTCAGTGGCTTCCCTTTTAACTGAGAAGAAAACCCAATTTTTTAATCCATCCTTGCGTGATATGGCCTCAGAACCAAACCACTGTCCCCATTTCTCACTGAAAGTTGGCCCCACCAGTTTTGTCTAAGCTCCTCTGACGTGCAAGGCCTTTGTCATCTCAGAACTTTTGAATTTGCTGTTCTTCCTCTGAGATGATTTCCCTCTGTTCTCCTTTCTGTAGGTCTCAGCATAAATGCCACCTCGTCTCAAGGAAGACTTCCTTGATCATCCTAATTAAAATTGATCCCTCCGAGGATTTTTGTATCTCAGCCTTTCATGGGTTTCCTTATTAGCACTTGGAATCATATGGAAATGTTTATATTTGCTTATTTGAGTGCATGGACTTAACTGTTACCTGTCAGTATCCTTAACATTATCACAGTGCCTGGTACATAGTGGACATTCACTATGGGTACATAGACCTTTTCTAAAAAGGAGTTATCAGAAGGAGTATTCATAGAGGAAAAACTTATAATTTTACTTGGCAGTTTCTGGTATATATTAAAGACTCAATAAATGTTAACTGTTAGCCACTGTTACTGTATTTGTAATTTAAACCTCACTTATAAATTAATCTAGCTCTTCCCCAGGTGACAGATCCAGCCTCAGCTAAGGTCCAAACTATCTCAACTCTCTCATTATCAAACCGTAGAACTCTGAAGCTGTAGTATGAATCAGAATCACATGGGGAGACTGTTCAACATGCACATTCCTGGGATGCATCCCCAGAGATTCCTTCATATTAAGTCTTGGGAAAAACCCAGAAACATGTGCTTATAATAAACACTCCAGGCTATTATTTATGAAGATGGGGGTTCCAGGACCTCATTTGGGGATAAGTTGGCATGGGATCCATCTGTTTCTTCCTTGCAGATAGCTAATCTTGTAGGATTGAGAAGAAATGTATTTTGCTGGTTGGATTTTTAGAACAAACAAACAGGAAGGAGGTTTGTTAAAGAGAAACTTTAAAGAAATGTATTAAAAGAGGATTTGTCCTAGAGGGCCATGAGATAGGGAAACTCACTGGGGAAAGTCATTGAGCATCAGAGCCTTAGAGCTTTGTCAGAACAAACTAACACATGCTCTCTCTCTCTCTCTCTCTCTCTCTCTCTCTCTCTCTCTCTCTCTCTCTCTCTCTCTCTCTGTCTCCCTGTCTCCCTCTTTCTGTTTCTATTTCTATCCCTCTATAATCTCTCTCCCAGTTTTTGGTCGCTCATGGATCTTTCTACTCATATTTGGGTGGGTGCAAAATAACTACATCAGTAACACCATCACCAAACACAAAAATCTGTAAAGCTTTTGAAAGATAGCTGAAGGGATCCTTAGTTCTTTTGTTGAGGCTAAGTCTACTATATAGGGCTCTTAGTCCTGGTGGGAGCAGCAGCTATAGAAATCATGAATATGCTACATGGCAGATTGATCTTGCTAACGTCCAGAATGTCTATTTAACTGTTCTATCAGTGCAGTCTGTATTCTGCCAGTTACTTCTCTGCACTTCTGGTAAATAGAGCCAAGTAAATGACAATGGAGAAAAATAATTCTCATATTGATACACCAAAATATTTTCTTACAAACATATTTCTTACAAAAAGCTGTTTAAGTCATACATTTTGTTATGTGAATCAGTGCCTTTTCTCCTCAAGGTCATTTTCTTATATTTATCCACAGACAAATTAAATTGAATAATTAGGGTTGAATGTCATTTTTCTGGATTGACTTTATTAAAAAAAAAAAAGATCAGATTTTTTTTGAGCATTTCTCCATGTGGTTGGGTGTCAAAATACTAAACCTTTAATTTGAAACCGGACTAATACAGGAAATCCTTTGTTCTCTAGGTCTTTCTTAGAAAAGGAGATGTACATACTGATAAGCCTTTAATAATCACATTGCCTATTATCACAAAGGTGTTTGTGGGGGACAGTAGCAGCCCATCAAATTCTAACCTTACACTTTCAGTATGAATTTCTGCCATCTCTTGTGTGTGATAGTGATGAATGCTTTCATTTTAAGTGCAATAGAATAAGCATCCTCAGTAAAGATCAGAGTTTCTTTGTTCTGTTTACATCAAATCTTCCCTCAATTGTTGCCATTTATCTGCCAGTGTAATTGCAGATGATACTCTGTGTCTGGATGCCACAGAATCAAAAATGATTTAGCAGAAGCAATTGCTTACCTTACTTACCTTGCTAGAAAGTTGACAATAAATTGAGAAGAGTGCACTCAAGTGAAAGTACTTCAAAGAAGGTGTACTCTGAGGGGTGTCAACCTTTACTGCCTGCAGTAAGTACTGGAGGACTCGAGTCCCTCAACGATTTATCCTCAAATTATCTTCCTAATGTCCTCACTACTGACATTTCCCATAGATCTATGACTCAAAACACATCAGCCTAACCTGTCCCTGATGGTACTGAGCCACTGGGTCTGTTGCAGCGCAGCTAACCAATGCTTTAATGGTGTAATTGTTTAGTTGATGAATATTTATTGGTTCCATCATGTTCCAAGTATTATGCTAAGCACTGGAGATACAAGAATGAATAAGACATCTGTGATCACTACTGCATGAACTTTTCAGCCTAGTAGAAATGAGACACAGTAATTAAACAATGAATTATAATAAATTCTGAAAACACTATGTAGTGAGCATATAAGAAAGAATTAGAAAATGAAAAGGGCAATCTCCTTTATCTACTGGATTAGTATAGGCATTCCGAGCACAGTGATGTGAAGTTTGAAGCTGGATTGGGGAATTGGGAAAAGAAAGAAGTATCAGAACCTTAGGAAGAGAAAACCACATATTCAAGTGACCTAAGAAGAAAAGGATAGCACATTTGAATATCTAAAAGAAGCGCAATATATGTAGAGCCTAGAATTTAAGAGAGCATGGAGCTTGATAAGAGACTCTGGAGATGGTTGTGAGCTAAATGATGGAGGAATGACTCAAGAAGTTTGGGTTACATACCAAGAGCAATGGACAGTAGAAGGTTTTTAAGCAGGAAAAGTGAAATCATTGTATCTTTGCTGTTAAAAGGTTCACTCTGAGAAGAACCTAGGGGATAACTAGGAAGAGAAAAACTAAAGAGAGAGGAGAAGCATGCTTGATATGTGAAGCTTAGCAATTTAGAGTATGTTAGACATTTAATTTCCCAGGATAATGACAGGACTTGGCATGGAGGGAGAGAGACAGTGAACCAGGAACTAAATTCTTAATGGGTGAGATAGCAAATGATAGCAGTGAGGAGTAGCAGTAGAAGATTCAGTATATCGCCCATTCTTCTGAGCTGCCAGAATCACGTTTTTTCACAGAAATGGCAGAAGCACATGAGAGCTGTCTCTGATGCAGAAATACATTTCAAGCCTTTGCTTGGATCATGACTTACAACACCTTTTAGCCAGATCAAGGCCATGGCACATCTCACCATCAATGATACAGGAAAGTATACTTCACCCACAGGGTGGGGTAGGACTATTTGCTGAATCCAAACCCCAATAGGGATTATATTTCTCAAATTAAAAGTCATGGTAACCTGCAGGACTCTGAGATTGCTTTGTGGGAACTGAGAAGGAAACTGCCTGGCATACATTGGTGTCCAGTAAATATTTGTTGAACTACTGATTGTTTTTCCTACCCTCACTGTATATACAACCTGTGATACTCAGTTGGATTTTAGAGATTTGCTAGACTTTGATCCAGTTGAGATTTCCAGATTCTATATCTATTTCACTCTCTCATCTTAGGCAAGTTCAGAAATTCTTCTCCTCATTGATCTTGCAGTTAGGTTACAGATCGCAGACACATTATTTATTAGAGAATGTTTGGGGGTTCTGTGATATATATTATGTAAGGTATTCCAAATATTCAGTTTTAGCTTCTAATCAGACCTCAGCAATCATTGTGTGGAAAATATCACCTGTTAAATTACTAATTTTTGATTTTAAGTAAAAACCACTTTCCACTTCAGGGAGTACAGTTAACTTTCCAACCTTTCAGGCATCAATTGTTGTAACACATGAGTCCCAAGTTCAAAATCTTTGGCTTTGAAGCTTCATATTTTTTATAAATATAAATAAGTTCTCGTGAAGTATTAGTGCATCCTCTCCAAGCCACAAGGAAAGAAAGGTCGTAATGAATAAATGAATGAAGAGAATCAAAATATCTTTAAAACCATAATGAAAGAGCACATTCTAAAAGCAATAATCAAAAAATTAAATTGCTAGTAATACATCATATTGATAAATATTTGTTCACTGATTTACTCATTTTTCACATTTGGGGGGGTATATGTCTATATATTCTGTGCCAGGGAAAATAATAGTGAAGATTAATATTGTACTTAGTATGTATCAGACACTCTTCTAAATGTGTTACGTATATTTTGTAACAACCTTAGGGGTCGATTCTGTTATCATCCCCATTTTACAGATGAAAACATGGAGACACAGAGGATAAGTACCTTACTGAAAGTCACAAAACTAGTTAAGTGTCAGTGAGTGGAATGTGAACTCAGGCTTTCTAGGTCCCCCAGTCTATGCTCTTAACCATTAAGTGGCCACATCAACTTGGAAGATGCACACTTCTTTAGGAAGGCATCATAGCATAGTGATTAAGGATATTGGTTTTAGAACAAACAGGTTTCAATTAAAATCCCATTTCTACTCTTTATTAGCTCTGTACCTTCAGCAGTTCTCTCACATCTTTAAACCTCAGGTTTTTTTGTTTGTTTGTTTTTTGCGGTACGCGGGCCTCTCTCACTGTTGCGGCCTCTCCCGTTGCGGAGCACAGGCTCCAGACACGCAGGCTCAGTGGCCATGGCTCACGGGCCTAGCCGCTCCGTGGCACGTGGGATCTTCCCGGACCGGGGCACGAACCCGTTTCCCCTGCATTGGCAGGTGGACTCTCAACCACTGTGCCACCAGGGAAGCCCTAAACCTCAGTTTTTTCTGTGTGTCAGTGAAGAGTATATTTACTTAGAAGGGTTATTAATGAGATAAGAAAGTATACTTAGAGTATTGGCATATAATAAACTAGGATTATTAATACTATTTTGTTTAAGTACCCAGGGAAATTAAATGGCTTGCCCAAGGTCATATATCTAGTTATGGAAAAGTAAAGTCTAATCTATGGATTTCTTGGTTCAAAGTCCAAAACCTTACACTCTGGCAATGGCCACTCCCCAGGGATTTCTTACATTACTTGATAAGATGAGATGATCCAGAAAGGAAACATGTCCCCTAACAATGTGGTTACGAACTACACAGCGTGGCCAGGCTTTACAAACATGTTACATCACTTCCATCAGCCTGCATGCTATTGTCATCCTGTTTTCTTCAACAAATCAGAAACAATAAGTAACAGGATATTCACAACAAAGCCAGTTTTCTTCATGAGGATTTTCCAGTAAAAATTTGAGGGTGCAGTTAAGTTTACATCATCAATATCTCCATCCCCATACTAAGTGCTGCTCTATTTCTCACTGTACACCCTAACATTTATCATCACTCAGTTAAGAAGTTCACCCATTTATAGATTTCTATACCTGAGCATTCAGCTGCTAGTTTCTTGCTTAATATAAGGTTATGTCAAGAGTGTTTAAAAATCTACTTGTTCCCAAATCATCAAGTTATCTTTTACCCTTCTAAGTCTAATAGGAGGAGATGTACATATAAGGGACATATTCTATTTGCCTGGTATTTTGGATGTTTTAAAGCTATTCATAGACATTGTAGCACATAAGCTGTTCTGTGCCCTTCATATATATTACATTAATAAAATTATTTAGGTTGCATTTAATTTCTAGGAATTCAGTCAATGCAGTCACACTCAAAGTGGTTTTAAATGTCTTTGTGGTCTGCATAGCATTCTTCCAGGAAGGCCCTAAACGTTGTTCTTTCAAGTCACAGTTTTGATGACCCCCTGTGCTTTCTGCAGATATTTTCTTTACATTCTCCAAGTCTGATTTGATTTAGCCCCATAGCTTTATAACTGTCCCTGAAACACATGGGGTATAACTATAATCGATGATTCAGCACATTTCCATCACATAAAAATCAAATTTCCAGTGGCACCACTTACTCTTTATTGTGCTGAGATCAATAGTTGGAGGGACCCTTAACCCAGCCGTGTACCTGTCTACCCAACATGTACTTGTAATATCAGTCTATAAATTCAATAGAAATATTAGGTTACAGGGGCATTCATGCTCAGAATAGCAAGATTTCTTGAGTTTTCAGTGTGCTTCAGACAAATTGCGCTACTAACTAGCCACGGTCTTCCAGAGTGAAAGTACACCACAGGGCAGGACTCTGAGCTGCTCAACTGTGTGTGGTGAGTAGTGGGGCAGTGTTGAGTTCTAGGATATTTTTAGGATATATAAGAAGTCAGTCCTTCCATCTACTTGGTTGATTATAAGAACTGACATCCTTGGATACGTTCATATTTCTTTTTTGCTGGACTTTTTCAAATAACTCGAGACCCTTCTTTTTCTGGGTCAGAGTGGGAGTTCTTAGCATCATTCCATAGAGAGTTGCTCCTCACTGAATACATATTCAAAGCTACTTATTCACCTAGTCCTGCTTTTCTTCTTGTTCATGCCTTTCTTGTATATTTATAGTAAATGCAACTATACATCTTTTTAATGTCACACCTAAACTCTAATAAAATATTTAATTGGACAAGAGGCATTGATACAAGCTTTCAAAACACACAGTGTTCAGAAGCACCTTTGAAACGATTCTTAAAGCAAGAGTGAAGCACTTTTAAATAGGTTTCTCTAGTAGATTTTAATGCTTTCTAGTTTACATTGTTTTAAAAAGCATGAAATAAAACAGACACTATTTTCTTATACTTTGCTCAAGCTAGCTCATCGGTAACTGATCTAAATCTAAGCTGTTACCTCCTCCCGCACAAAAGTTGACTTTTAATGGGGTTTTTTTTGAGGTAAGAAACTTATAACAAAATATAATTAATTATATATTAGTAATTATATAATTATTGCAATTCTTATTTTTAATATAACTAAGGGCTTAAGAAGATCCTCTTACCAGCTAGAAGAAAATTCAGACTACTGTTCTTCTATCTTCATCTATATATATATATTTTAAAATTTATTATTTATTTATTTAGTTAGTTAGTTAGTTTCTGCTTTATAACAAAGTGAATCAGTTATACATATATGTTCCCATATCTCTTCCCTCTTGCGTCTCCCTCCCACCCTCCCTATCCCACCCCTCTAGGTGGTCACAGAGCACCGAGCTGATCTCCCTGTGCTATGCGGCTGTTTCCCACTAGCTAGCTATTTTACGTTTGGAAGTGTATATATGTCCATGCCACTCTCTCACTTTGTCCCAGCTTACCCTTCCCCCTCCCCATATCCTCAAGTCCATTCTCTAGTAGGTCTGTGTCTTTATTCCCATCTTGTCCCTAGGTTCTTCATGACCTTTTTTTTTTCCCTTAGATTCCATATATATGTGTTAGCATACAACAAAAAATCTAGAAACAATAAATGCTGGAGAGGGTGTGGAGAAAAGGGAACACTCTTGCACTGTTGGTGGGAATGTAAATTGATACAGCCACTATGGAGAACAGTATGGAGGTTCCTTAAAAAACTACAACTAGAACTACCATACGACCCAGCAATCCCACTACTGGGCATATACCCTGAGAAAACCATAATTCAAAAAGAGTCATGTACCCCAATGTTCATTGCAGCTCTATTTACAATAGCCAGGACATGGAAGCAACCTGAGTGTCCATCGACAGATGAATGGATAAAGAAGATGAGGCACATATATACAATGGAATATTACTCAGCCATAAAATGAAACGAAATTGAGTTATTTGTAGTGAGGTGGATGGACCTAGAGTCTGTCATACAGAGTGAAGTAAGTCAGAAAGAGAAAAACAAATACCATATGAATAGGCTTTTGCTGAGTTGTATCCCAACTAAGATTCCACCATAAGACTTTGCTATTTTAAGGCAGGAAAATTAGTTTGAAAAGTGAGCTATCTTTTGTTTACCAAAAAGATTTGATGAGTTATTTTGCTGTTAGATTTCAGAGAATAGACAGGAGGAGTAAGACAAAGAGAAAGCTATATTGCTATGCATAATAAAATAAAGAAAACAATGGAGTTTCTAGGGGTAGCTTGGGAAGACAGGATGGGAGGGCCCAGGGATGGGGAGTAGAAAAGACATGAAAACAGTGACAGAGACCAGGGGTGGTCCTACAGCAGGAGACCTGGTATCTGAAGGGATAAAGCCGTCAGGAGATGATGGTAAAGATGCCTGAACATTTTATGAGAAGAGGCATGCTAATGTTCGGGTCAAGTATTGATTCCACTGTGATTCTGTGTAATCCCATTCACTCTCTTGATCTTTATCAAAAAGTCTGCTGCACACACTGCTTTATGTGAGTGGCATTTTTTTAAAGTTAAGAAAACAGTATTTGTACCAAAGTGTGGCTTACAGAAGAGCTAAGGGGTGTGGAAGTATATTTATACTTCCATATCTTAATACATATAGAAATAGATACAGGTATGTATATATCTTAAAAATCTAGATTATTTGGTGTCTTCTAGCTTATTTTTTTAAGATTTGGAGATTTTTATGTGTCAAGCATTGAAATGAGTCTTTCCACATTGAAGGATCACTGCCTTGAGGTAGAACAGGAACAATTCAAGAAAGGCATGGCATGATGTTGCTAAGTGTCAGAGCAGGAGCGCAGTTCTCACTCCTCCATGGACACTGTATGATTATGAGATGGAAGAAGAATGTGATAGGGGTGACTTCATTTATATGAGCCCATGGCTTGCCTTTGTTTCTTTTTGAGAAGTGATCAATATCTTAACAAATTTTTCACAACAAATGTACACATCAATTGAAAAATGCTTCTATCAGGACATCCCTAAAGCAGAATCAGGGATGACCACCTAAATGAATATTGTGACCAGGAAGGTCGAATGGTACATTTTAGTTTATTTAACTTCTGTTTGGAGAACCTACTGTTTAATCTTTCTCATGATCAACTAGATGTCTGTCCCCCACCTCCAATAACATAAAACCTCAGACACACACTTTACATGCAGTAAGATATTTAGGAATGTGTGCAGGAGACCATGGATACCAAAGACGTTCCACCATTTCTTTATGGTGAAATTTGGGGCAAATCAGTTAACATATCTGAAACCTCCATTTCCCATCTGGAAAACAATAGAATAATCATACCCAAGAATGTTTTGTGAAGTGCATTTCAAGTCTCTGTTTAGGTTATGCTTGCTATTGTCCCATCAGCCAAAGTAAGTCACAAGGCCAGCCCAGAGTCAGGGCAGGAGGCCATATTGAAGGGCATGGACAGAGGGAGGCCATCTTTGCAAGATTACCACACTTCCTCTTAAGATTGGGAGAAGGAAGATGTCCTTCCTGGTTCCAGACGGCCTGACAACATTCTCAAAGAAAGAAAATCTTGCTGTTTCTCACCTCACATCTCGTGCTCGCTGAGTATTTGATTCAGTGCTATTCTTCCATTGCCAGTCTTCCACACAGCCTCCTTTTGACAAGGACTTGTATATCTCTGACTCCTGGCATAGTGCTGGGCAGGTAGCAAATGCTCAGTAGTTTTGAATGAAGAAAAGAATGTTTTGTGAGAGTTAAAATATAACATTTTAAAAGTGCTTTTTAACAAATAGGTAAAGGGCTTAGAATGCCTGTTAGTTTTTAGCCTTCTGGGCTACCTCTCGCAGGCTGCTGCCTCTTCTTCCCTAGCACACTGTGGCTTCTGCCATTTGTAATCATCAGCAAAGCCAAACTGCCTCATAGGCTGAATACATTTTTATTGCTCCGAGTCAGGAGTCTTGCTGGTGACTGCATTGAGAGAGATTTTTGGCCCTGCTTAACTGTAGCAATTACATTCAGAAGAATGGAAGGGCTGAAAGCCAGTGTGTCAGCCAAGCAAATGCTACAAATGCCTGTCTCTTTTAAAAAGAGTTAAAAGCTGTATTTTGAAAGGAAATGCACACACACACACACACACACACACACACACACACCCTAGTACAACACACCTCCACTACCACCATGAAAGCATTAGCCGTTTGCTTCCCAAATCCAAAATAAACTATTTACATTTTACTCTCATTTTTGCTTTCTTGGGACATTTTTCTAGAGGAGGTAAATGTATCTAATTTCCTACCTAACCCGTATAACTCATGATTCTCTCCTCCTCTTTAGTGACTGTCAAAGAATAGATAACTTCATTGAGAGTTTTGCATCTTGGCTGTGCCAACTCACAATTATTGTCCTCAATTTATAGCCCCAGAGAAATAGCTCCCTCAATGCTCTATGAGTGTTGAGTGCAAAATGCTGCTAGAAGACTCTTGAGTACAGGCGATGAATCATCATTTCACATTGCCTTCCAAGTTCTTCATTATTAACATTACACATATTATTTATGCATATTAATACAGCTATACATATTAACATATTTTTAACCTTATTTAGTACACTGCTATGTGACAGGCAGTGTTCTTAGTTCTTTAGATATATCATTTAATTTGATCCTTTAAATCATACCATGAGGTTGGAAATGCTTTATTATTCCCAACTTACAGATGAGAAGACTGAAGCATGGATAGGGTGGTAACTTGCTAAAGATCTGTCATGAAATTGGACAGACAGGATGCACATTCAAACCTCTAACCCTGCACATCACACCTCATCCCCGGAGCCACACTCAGGATTGAGAACCACTGAAACGTGGTCGCAGGCTACCTTTTCTTTCGTTCGTTTTAATTGAAGTATAGTTGATTTATAATATTATATAAGTTACTGGTATACAGTATAGTGATTCACAGTTTTTAAAGGTTATACTCCATTTGTAGTTAACTATAAAATATTGGCTGTATTCTCTGTGTTGTATAATATATGCTTGTAGCTTATTTTATACTTAACAGTCTGTACCTCTTAATCCCCTATCTTGCCCCTCCCTGCTTCCCTTTCCCCACTGGTAACCACTAGTTTAATCTCTGTATCTGTGAGTATGCTTCTTTTTTGTTATATTCACTAATCTGTTATATTTTTTAGGTTTCACATATAAGTGATATCATACTGTAATTGTCTTTCTCTGTCTGACTTTTATTTCACTTAGCATACTGCCGTTTCAACCCCATGCATGGTGCATTGTCACCCCACTAGACTGCCCGCTGTTCGGGATGTGTGCGTACTCTGTGTTTCCCCAAGCGCTGGCCCCCAAACCTGGGATTTTCGTCTCCTTCCCTCTTCCCTGTGCTCACCTGGAGAAACTCCATCCCCAAGGCGTCCAGTGTCACTTTCATCCTGTGGATTTCTGTGCCCACCTCCCATCCCTAGACAACATTTAATTAGCTCTACAGCACTGTGATCTGTCTTCCATCATGCCAGAGTTTGTCACTGTTAACTGTTTACTGTTCTTTCTTTCCTTCTAGCTCTTTAAAGCAGGGATGGAATTGGAGGAGGTCATTGAGAGGCTGTGACTACAGGTTGACCCTTGAGCTGGACCTGGGAAGTTAGGTCTCCTCACCTGTCCTCTGTCCTTGGAATGTGCATCCCACCTACTGTTCCCACACTAGGAACCATGTTCAAGGACGCAGCTTTGAGAGAGCATGTGTTGTTGAGACCATCTGGACACTATATGTGACTTAACCCCTTTAAGGCCTCTACATAAACTCTTCAAGATTCTGGAGGTCAGTGCAGAGACCTGCTCGTCTTGTGGTGCCTAAGACAAGCCTTGTATGAAAATTCCCTTGCTTAGTAAACCTGCCGCCCACCAATCTGAGTGGCTTGCCTCTTTCTTTGATCTCTCCATGCTCTCCGAGTATGAGGACCAGTTTCAGAATTCACCCAGGGAAGCTCCCAGGTTTCAAACAAACAGATGGCATTTTATTGTTCTGCATTCTCTGTCTATTGAAGTGACTGGCCTATAGCAGATACACATGCATTTAATTATATTTTGAATTGATTTGATACAACTGCTTTAGCTGTCCTTTTGATTCTGTACCCAGTAAGGATTAGAACTAAATAAAATCAGAGACCCTTTCACCTAATTTTGCTCTCATTGGACATTTTTAAGTGAGTCAGTCACAGGTTTAGTCCTTTTTCAGAATGTTTCAGTCTGTGATTTTTGTTTCTGTGAGGTAATTTTAGTCCAATAAAAATAGCTGTTAGGTGTGTCAGGTCACTCTATGAATGTGGTGGCCTGGGTTTGCAGTTTGCTTTGTTTCTGCCCTCTGACATTTCTCTAGCTCTCATTTCCTTTCCATTAATGGTTGGTTTACAGGCCTTTTATAAATTACTTTTAGCTATTAGTGAGATTTACCTGTTCTTCTTGAAAGTACCATGAAGGCACCCATTTTAGAATCATCTTGTATAAAATCTTACGCTTTTTTGTATGATGCTAATATTAGTTTCTTCATGAGTTCTAAAATTTCTCTCTTAATATTGTTTCATTATAAGAAGTCAAGAGAGATCAAATATGATGTTTGATGTGATAAAATGTAACTTAATATACTAGTCCTGCAACAGTCTTTCAAGTTGATGTCTGAAGCTTTTCCAGGCCCCTTAAAGAATAGAGAGGGGAGGTGGGAAATGGGAGCCCTGCCCTCTTCACAATCACATACAAAGGCCAAGTGGAGCAGTAGTGCCCACCCTCTGGAATTTTGCCATAAGGCCATTGCTTGCAGGTCTTGGTTTTCTACTCTTTGATGCTCCCTACAGCATCTTGTGTCTCTCTGTTGGCTTGGCTTCCACCTCTGTGTCTACTCTCCGGGGATGATCAGCATCTGGTTATTGTTCTCAGTAGGCTGTGATTATACCTGCTGCTTCAACTCTCTTCCAGAGTCTTCCCTTATTTCTGTTACTCTGAATTTTGCCACCCCTACTATTCCACCTCTAGTCCCATTCTTTCCCAGACCCACACAATTCACTCCCGTTTAGATCCTTTCACTCCCAGAGCTGCCCACATCTAGAGTGTCTCACATGGTGCACAGGTCTTTACCTTTGTATTAATTTCTCATCCTCAGAGTACGGCAGTAGAGGAGAAATGACTATATTTATATTTTTTCCTTAGATGGCATAATAGAAATTTTTTTAACGTCTTTATTGGAGTATAATTGCTTTACAATGGTGTGTTAGTTTCTTCTGTATAACAAAGTGAATCAGCTGTATGTATACATATATCTCCAGGCATAATAGAAATATTGCTGAAATATGTTATAACTTGTTTCTGGTCCAGTTTCTGTTCTTAGTGAGCTGTGTAACATTAGGCAAACAATCGATGAGGAGTCTGCATCAGAATAACCTGTACAACCTTTTCAATACACAAATTCTTGTGTTCAATCATGGACCTATTGAATCAGAATCTCAGGAATGTGCATATTTCAGATCTACACGATGGTCTTGATTTTGTTATCTCAAATTTCCATCCAGGAATAAAATTTTTGTATATCAAAACTGTTTCAGGAGAATGAGACAGAAATATTAAACACTTGAATTTATCTAAACACAAATAATTTTTTCTTTAATGTTTATTCTACTTAGCCTTGTTTTAGCATATAGTTTCAGGCGATTATCATGACCCAGGCTGCATTTTTATTTTTTATTATTTTTTTTTTTTGAATTTTTGAATTTTATTTTACTTATTTTTTTATACAGCAGGTTCTTATTAGTTACCTATTTCACACATATTAGTGTTTATATGTCAATCCAAATCTCCCAATTCATCCCACTGCCACCCCCACCCACTGCTGCTTTCCCCCCTTGGTGTCCATACGTTTGTTCTCTATGTCTTGTCTCAATATCTGCCCTGCAAACTGGTTCATCTGTACCATTTGTCTAGGTTCCACATATATGCATTAGTATACGATAATTGTTGTTCTCTTTCTGACTTACTTCACTCTGTATGACAGTCTCTAGATCCATCCACATCTCTACAAATGACCCAATTACATTCCTTTTTATGGCTGAGTAATATTCCACTGTATACATGTACCACGACTTCTTTATCCATTCGTCTGTCAATGGGCATTAGGTTGCTTCCACGACCTGGCTATTGTAAACAGTGCTGCAGTGAACATTGGGGTGCATGTGTCTTTCTGAATTATGGTTTTCTCTGGGTATATGTGCAATAGTGGGATTGCTGGGTCATATGGTAATTCTATTTTTAGTTTTTTAAGGAACCTCCATAGTGACTGTATCAATTTACATTCCCACCAACAGTGCAAGAGAGTTCCCTTTTCTCCACACCCTCTCAAATATTTGTTGTTTGTAGATTTTTTGATGATGCCCATTCTAACTGGTGTGAGGTGATACCTCATTGTAGTTTTGATTTGCATTTCTCTAATAGTGATTTTGAGCAGCTGTTCATGTGCCTCTTGGCCATCTGTATGTCTTCTTTGGAGAAATGTCTATTTAGGTCTTCTGCCCATTTCTGGATTGGGTTGTTTATTTTTTTAATATTGAGCTGCATGAGCTGTTTATATATTTTGGAGATTAATCCTTTGTCCATTGATTCGTTTGCAAATATTTTCTCCCATTTTGAGGGTTGTCTTTTCATCTTGTTTATGGTTTCCTTTTCTGTGCAAAAGCTTTTAAGTTTCATTAGGTCCCATTTGTTTATTTTTGTTTTTATTTCCATTACTCTAGGAGGTGGATCGAAAAAGATCTTGCTGTGATTTATGTCAGAGTGTTCTTACTATGTTTTCCTCTAAGAGTTTCATAGTGTCCGGTCTTACATTTAGGTCTCTAATCCATTTTGAGTTTATTTTTGTGTATAGTGTTAGGGAGTGTTCTAATTTCATTCTTTTACATCTAGCTGGCCAGTTCTCCCAGCACCACTTATTGAAGAGACTATCTTTTCTCCATTGTATATCCTTGCCTCCTTTGTCATATAGATTAGTTGACTGTAGATGCATGGGTTTATCTTTGGACTTTCTACCTTGTTCCATTGATCTATGTTTCTGTTTTTGTGCCAGTACCATATTGTCTTGATTACTGTAGCTTTGTAATATAGTGTGAAGTCAGGGAGTCTGATTCCTCCACCTCCGTTTTTTTCCCTCAAGACTGCTTTGGCTATTCAGGGTCTTTTTTGTGTCTCCATACAAATTTTAAGATTGTTTGTTCTAGTTTCGTGAAAAATGCTATTGGTAATTTGATAGGGATCGCACTGAATCTGTAGATTGCTTTGGGTAGTATAGTCATTTTCATAATATCGATTCTTCCAATCCAAGAACATGGTATATCTCTCCATCTGTTGGTATCATCTTTAATTTCTTTCATCAGTGTCTTATAGTTTTCTGCATACAGGTCTTTTGTCTCCCTAGGTAGGTTTATTCCTAGATATTTTATTCTTTTTGTTGCAGTGGTAAATGGCAGTGTTTCCTTAATTTCTCTTTCAGATTTTTCATCATTAGTGTATAGGAATGCAAGAGATTTCTGTGCATTAATTTTGTATCCTGCAACTTTGCCAAATTCATTGATTAGCTCTGGTAGTTTTCTGGTGGCATCTTTGGGATTCTCTATGTATAATATCATGTCATCTGCAAACAGGACAGTTTTACTTCTTTTCCAATTTATATTCCTTTTATTTCCTTTTCTTCTCTGATTGCCGTGGCTAGGACTTCCAAAACAATGTTGAATAATAGTGGTGAGAGTGGACATCCTTGTCTTGTTCCTGATCTTAGAGGAAGTGCTTTCAGTTTTTCACCATTGAGACTGATGTTTGCTGTGGGTTTGTCATATATGCCCTTTATTATGTTGAGGTAGAGTCCCTCTATGCCCACTTTCTGGAGAATTCTTATCATAAATGGGTGTTGAATTTTGTCAAAAGCTTTTTCTGCATCTACTGAGATGATTATATGGTTTTTATTCTTCAATTTGTTGGTATGGTGAATTACATTGATTGATTTGTGTATATTGAATAATCCTTGCATCCCTATGATAAATCCCACTTTATCATTGTGTATGATCCTTTTAATGTGTTGTTGGATTCTGTTTGCTAGTATTCTGTTGAGGATCTTTGCATCTATATTCATCAGTGATATTGGTCTGTAGTTTTCTTTGTAGTATCTGTCTGATTTTGGTATCAGGGTGATGGTGTCCTCATAGAATGAGTTTGGGAGTGTTCCTTTCTCTGCAATTTTTTGGAAGAGTTTGAGAAGGATGGGTGTTAGCTCTTCTCTAAATGTTTGATAAATTCACCTGTGAAGCCATCTGGTCCTGGACTTTTGTTTGTTCGAAGATTTTGAATCACATTTTCAATTTCATTACTTGTGGTTGGTCTGTTCGTATTTTCTATTTCTTCATGGTTCAGTCTTGCAAAGTTATACCTTTCTAAGAATTTGTCCATTTCATCCAGGTTGTCCATTTTGTTGGCATAGAGTTGCTTGTAGTAGTCTCTTAGGATGCTTTGCATTTCTGTGGTGTCTGTTGTAATTTCTCCTTTTTCATTTCTAATTTTATTGATTTGAGTCGTCTCTTTTTCTTGATGAGTCTGGCTAATGGCTTATCAATTTTGTTTATCTTCTCAAAGAACCAGTTTTTAGTTTTATTGATCTTCGCTATTGTTTTCTTTGTTTCTATTTCATTTATTTCTGCTCTGATCTTGATGATTTCTTTCCTTCTGCTGACTTTGAGTTTTGTTTGTTCTTCTTTCTCTAGTTTCTTTAGGTGTGAGGTTAGATTGTTTATTTGAGATTTTTCTTGTTTCTTGAGGTAGGCTTGTGTAGCTGTAAACTTCCCTCTTAGAACTGCTTTTGTTGCATCCCATAGGTTTTAGATCGTCGTGTTTTCATTGTCATTTGTCTCTAGGTAGTTTTTGATTTCCTCTTTGATTTCTTCAGTGATCTCTTGGTTATTTAGTAATGTACTGTTTAGCCTCTGTGTGTTTGTGTTTTTTACATTTTTTTCCATGTAATTGATTTCTAATCTCATAGCATTGTGGTCAGAAAAGATGCTTGATATAATTTCAGTTTTCTTAAATTTACTGAGGCTTGATTTGTGACCCAAGATGTGATCTATCCTGGAGAATGTTTCATGTGCACCTGAGAAGAAAATGTAACCTGCTGTTTTTGGATGGAGTGTCCTGTAAATATCAATTAAATCTCTCTGGTCTGTTGTGTCATTTAAAGCTTGTGTTTCCTTAGTAATTTTCTGTTTGGATGATCTGTCCATTGTTGTAAGTGAGGTGTTCAAGTCCCCCAGTATTACTGTAGTACTGTCGATTTCCTCTTTTATAGTTGTTAGCAGTTGCCTTATGTATTGAGGTGCTCCTATGTTGGATGCTTATATATTTATAATTGTTATATCTTCTTGGATTGATCCCTTGATCATTATGTAGTGTCCTTCCTTGTCTCTTGTAACATTCTTTATTTTAAAGTCTATTTTGTCTGATATGAGTATTGCTACTCCAGCTTTCTTTTGATTTCCATTTGCATGGAATATCTTTTTCCATCCCCTCACTTTCAGTCTGTATGTGTCCCTAGGTCTGAAGTGGGTCTCTTGTAGACAGCATATATATGGGTCTTGTTTTTGTATCCATTCAGTAAGCCTGTATCTTTTGGTTGGAGCATTTAATCCATTCACGTTTAAGGTAATTATAGATATGTATGTTCCTGTTACCATATTCTTAACTGACTTGGGTTTGTTTTTGTAGGTCCTTTTCTTCTCTTGTGTTTCCCACTTAGAGAACTTCCTTTAGCATTTGTTGTAGAGCTGGTTTGGTGGTGCTGAATTCTCATAGCTTTTGCTTGTCTGTAAAGCTTTTGATTTCTCTTTTGAATCTGAATGAGATTCTTGCCGGGTAGAGTAATCTTGGTTGTAGCTTCTTCTCTTTCATCACTCTAAGTATATCATGCCACTCCCTTCTGGCTTGTAGCATTTCTGCTGAGAAATCAGCTGTTGACCTTATGGGAGTTCCGTTGTAAGTTATTTGTTGTTTTTCCCTTGCTGCTTATAATAATTTTTCTTAGTCTTTAATTTTTGCCAGTTTGATTACTATGTGTCTCAGCGTGTTTCTCCTTGGGTTTATCCTGTATGGGACTCTCTGCATTTCCTGGACTTGGGTGGCTGTTTCCTTTCCCATGTTAGGGAAGTTTTCGACTATAATCTCTTCACATATTTTCTCAGGTCCTTTCTCTTCTCCTTCTGGGACCCCTATAATGTGAATGTTGTTGCATTTAATGTTGTTCCAGAGGTCTCTTAGGCTGTCTTCATTTCTTTTCATTCGTTTTTCTTTATTCTGTTCTGCAGCAGTGAGTTCCACCATTCTGTCTTCCACGTAACTTATCCATTCTTCTGCATCAGTTATTCTGCTATTGATTCCTTCTAGTGTATTTTTCATTTCAGTTACTGTATTGTTCATCTCTCTTTGTTTGTTCTTTAATTCTTCTAGGTCTTTGTTAAACATTTCTTGCATCTTCTCAATCTTTGCCTGCATTCTTTTTCCGAGGTCCTGGATCATTTTCACTATCGTTATTCTGAATTCTTCTTCTGGAAGGTTGCCTCTCTTCACTTCATTTAGTTGTTTTTCTTGGGTTTTATCTTGTTCCTTCATCTGGTACATAGCCCTCTGCCTTTTCATCTTGTCTATCTTTCTGTGAATGTGGTTTTTTCCCACAGGCTGCAGGATTGTAGTTCTTGCTTCTGCTGTCTGCCCTCTGATGGGTGAGGCTATCTCAGAGGCTTGTGCAAGTTTCCTGATGGTAGGGACTGGTGGTGGGTAGAGCTGGGTGTTGTTCTGGTGTGCAGAGCTCAGTAAAACTTTAATCTGCTTGTGTGCTGATGGGTGGGGCTGGGTCCCCTCCCTGTTGGTTGTTTGGCCTGAGGTGACCCAACACTGGAGCCTACCCGGGCTCTTTGGTGGGGCTAATGCTGGACTCTGGCAGGGCTGACACCAAGGAGAACTTTCCAGAACTTCTGCTCTCAGTGTCCTTGTCCCTTGGTGAGCCACATCTGCCCCCTGCCTCTGCAGGAGACCCTCCAACACTAGCAGGTAGGTCTGGTTCAGTCTCCTGTGGGGTCACTGCTCCTTCCCCTGTATCCTGATGCGCACACTACTTTGTGAGTGCCCTCCAAGTGTGGAGTCCTTGTTTCCCCCAGTCCTGCCGAAGTCCTGCAATCAAATCCCACTAGCCTTCAAAGTCTGATTCTCCAGGAATTCCTCCTCCCGTTTCCGGACCCCCAGGTTCGGAAGCCTGACACGGGGCTCAGAACCTTCACTCCAGTGGGTGGACTTCTGTGATATAAGTGTTCTCCAATTTGTGAGTCACTTACCCAGCAGTTACGGGATTTGATTTTATTGTGATTTATTATTTATTTGATTGCGCCCCTCCAGCCCTCTCATTGTGGCTTCTCCTTTGTCTTTGGATGTAGGGTATCTTTTTTGGTGAGTTCCAATATCTTCCTGTTGATGATTGTTCCTCAGTTAGTTGATTCTGGTGTTCTTGCAAGAGGGAGTGAGAGCACGTCCTTGTACTCTGCCATCTTGAATCAATCCTCCATTTTTATTTTTTAAATAAAATGCACAGAATTTGAGTCATATGGAAGAGTAACCACAAATAGTACTTTTAAAATTCTGAGTAGCTGTTGCACAGATTTCTCAAAATCTCTGAAAGTCATTGTTAATTGTCATTCATGATAATTAACGTCACATAATATGACTTCTGAGGAACTGATTTTCCCATAAAAGACCAATGGGATTGCACCTAACATCATGCCTTATACATGCAGTAATTATTGTCCCGTGACAATATAGTCTGTACTTTGGAGCATGAAAATTCTAAATAGAAAAAAAATCACTGGTGCCAGTTGAGCTGCTTGCTGGAGGTGAAAAGATAGCATTAAAGGGAAAGGAGAAGAATTCATTTATAACATAGCAGGGGAGTTGTATCGAGTCATTGGCTTCTGCTTAACAGGGTAGATTTTTTCACTTTATAGCCATGTTGAAAATCTTTTCTTCCTCCAAAAAGACAGGGCAGTTTACACAGTCTCTTCAACCACCACATCCAAAGGCAGAGCAGAGAAAGTTGTCATTTGCGGGTAACTGGTGACAGTCGCCTTGTAGTGAAGACTGAATGAAACAGAGCTTTTAACGTAAAATAGGAAATCAGAAGAGAGATAAATAGGGCTATGAATTTACAGCAGATGAATAATATCTGTCTTGAAATCCTGGTATTTTTGCAGTTGTAGAGAGAGACTGAGAATTCTACTCATTTATTTTAAAAGCCACAATCATGAAAAAAGTCCATTTTGGCCAAGATTAAGAACAGCACAGACAATTAACAAATGGCATGGAATCAGAATATAAGGTCTGGAGTGTGCTAAAGCAAAGAGAATTCATTACAGACACCCCTGACTGTAGATTTACCGTGTTCTTAGTAGGCAGGAGTCAACACCAACGGTGCACACTGTACATATAGTGTGCATTCATTTTCTCTCTCTGCATATTTAAGTTAATCGTTTGGTAAACTCCATGTTACTAATTTCATGATGTTTTTCAATCAGTTTTTTCAATCAATTTGGTTGTTGTCTGTATACAATTTGAGTAAGAGAAGCATTTAAAAGATTGTTCTACTCAACTGGGTGGACCTAATTAGCAATTAAATAGAACATAGAATTTAAAAGTTCCAACATTTGGGCTTCTGTGGTGGCGCGGTGGTTAAGAATCCACCTGCCAGTGCAGGAGGCATGGGTTCGAGCCCTGGTCTGGTAAAATCCCACATGCTGCGGAGCAGCTAGGCCCACATGCCACAACTACTGAGCCGCGCGCCTAGAGCCCATGCTCCAAAACAAGAGAAGCCACCGCAAGGAGAAGTCTGTGCACTGCGACGAAGAGTAGCCCCTGCTTGCGGCAACTAGAGAAAGCCTGTGTGCAGCAACGAAGACCCGATGCAGCCCAAAAGAAAAATAAATAAATTTATTTAAAAAAAAGTTCCAGTATTTACAGAATGGTGATTGAGCATTGTCAAGTTTTGTTTTGCTTTCTTTTGGGGAGGGTAAGTTCTCCAAGAAGGTGAAGTCTTTTTTTTTTTTTTTTTTTTTTAGCACACAGGCTCAGTAGTTGTGGCTCGCGGGCTCTAGAGCACAGGCTCAGTAGTTGTGGTGCACGGACTTAGTTGCTCCGTGGCATGTGGGATCTTCCTGGAGCAGGGCTCGAACCTGTGTCCCCTGCATTGGCAGGCGGATTCTTAACCACTGCACCACCAGGAAAGCCCCCCGTGACGTCTTAAATGAGAAATAAAGTCAACTTTCTTTCTATAAATCTGTTCCATCTTCTCTCATTTCCTGTTCCTGTTTCCCACTAATCACCTCACTTGCTTTCTTCCTCTCTTCCTTAGTTCCTTCCTTCTCTTCTTCCCTTTTCACTTTCTATACCCTTCCATTCCTACCATTAACATATCTTGAGTAGCAAACACAGTGCATATTTTACTTTCCTTTATTTTCCTCTGTGCCTAATGAAAAATGCCCCAAAGGATCATTCTCACTGGGTTCCTGCTACAGAGTCAAGTCTCACAGCCCTGAAATGATGCTCTCTGGTGCATAGCTTTGCTGAGTTGGGCACACACAGTAGAACTAAAATAACAGGATACTCAAACAATGCTGTCTTGTGAACTGAAGTGTGGCAGCTGCAAGTAAGAAGGGTGAAGAAACACTTTAAAGATGTACCAAAGAGATGGAGGTGAGCAATCTGGCATAGCAGGAGCTCCTAGGTAACAGCTGAAGCAGACAGAGAGAATGGCCTGGTATTTAGAAACTGAAAACTAAATTTTACCTGAATATGAGGGTATAGCAACTGATACTGCAATTTCCTGGGATTGATGTTTTTCTTAAGGTGAAATGCTTTCTTAATTGTCGATATGTTTAGCCATACCAGGATTGCCATAAGTAGTGTCAATCTTGAAAAAAGTCCAACAATATGAAAGGTAGCTAAGTATATTACCCAAGTGACTTAATAAAAAGTATGAGCTACAGTGCTTTGGAAAATGGAGAAGCAGCTGACTAATCCTATGAAGAGTGCTTTCATTTTTTTATTTGTTACATAGGATACGCCAGGCTGTATCTGACCTTCAATTATAGATAGATTGATGACTGATCAATAGATCAAAAGATAGGTATGGGAGAAACATAGGTAGAAAACTGGGGATTATAGCCAGGTATTCTGAAAATTCAGGCAGAGTGATGGGCTCTCCATTGCAGTGTACTTGGAGGAAAGTTTTGTAGAGGATAAGAAAGTACATGGGGGCTTCCCTGGTGGAGCAGTGGTTAAGAATCTGCCTGCCAATGCAAGGGACTTGGGTTCCAGCCCTGGTCCGGGAAGATCACACATGCCGTGGAAGAGCTAAGCCCATGCGCCACAACTACTGAGCCTGCTCTCCAGAGTCCACGAGCCACAACTACTGAATCTGCATGCCACAAGTACTGAAGCCCGCATGCCTAGAGCCCGTGCTCTGCAACAAGAGAAGCCACTGCAATGAGAAGCCCACGCACCACAACAAAGAGTAGCTCCCGCTCGCAGCAACTAGAGAAAGCACACGTGCAGCAACAAAGACCCAACATGGCCAAAAATAAAAATAAATAAAATAAATAATAAATAAATTTATTTATTTAAAAAAAAGAATTTAAATTATTTTTTAAAAAAGAAAGTACATGGAACTCAGGGTCAGCCAATGAATTTGTGTCATATCTAAGGGCAGACAACCTGGAGCATCGTAGTATGTGGTGTATGTTGACTTGCTTTATAAAGCACAGTTAGAGGAGTTTGAACAGATTCCTTACAGCTTCTGTATCTCTGAAGAGGTGTGAAATATTATTGCCTTCACATGAGTGTTCCTTAGAGACAGTATTCTCTCTCTCCCTTAGGTGTTTGAGTAGATGATGGATACCGAGAATTCTTTTTTCTTTAACTGTAGTATAGAACAAGAGTATAAAACAACACGTTTTAAAGAATAAGGACGTTTACCATATCACCTCAATAACATGGTCACAGTGGATACAATTAGTAATCCCCTAACGTTATCTCTATTCTGCCCATATTCAGATTCCTTTCATTGTTCACAAAATGTCTTTGCAGTCAGGTGTCCAAACCAGAATCAATCCTATCATTGTCTCTTGCTTTAGAAGAGAGTTTTTGTTTGTTTTCTTTCCTTCTTCAACAGCAGAGTCTTACTGAAAAAACAAAACATAACAAACAAAACCCTACTCTGTTATCCTGCAGAGCACTTTCTTTCTTTCTGGATTTGGCTCTTTATTTTCTCCTGGTGTTATTTTTTTTCTCATTTCTCTGTTTTCTGAATTTCCAATATTTTGGAAATTAGCTCCAAACCTTGAGTTAAAATTAAACATTAATAATTAGAATGTCCAGCACATTAAATAAATCACATTTTGTATCATAACAACACTGTGAGGGGGATCCTTATTGCCCCCTGTTTTTAGCTGAGAAAAGTGTGATTCAGATAAAGTAATTTGCCTATCTCCTACACTTAGGAATTGTACAATTTTACTGAGGTACAATGGAAATATAATAAAATAAAAGGTACATATTAAAAGTGTACAACGTGATACATTTTAACATATGCCCACATTCATACCACCACCACAAGCAAAGTAACAAACATTTTCATAACCCCCACAAAGTTTCCTCATGCCATTTTTGTAATCCAGCCTTTCCTCACCACTGTTTCCAGGTAATCACTGGCCTTTCTGTCATTATGAACCTGTTTTTGTTTTAAAGAATATTCTATGAATAGAATAATATAGTAAGTAGTCTTTTTGACTGCTTTAATTTACTGAACATAATTTTTGAGAGTCATCCATTTTTTTAAATAACCATGATTTGTACCTCTTTTATTGCTGAGTAGTCTTCCACTGTATGAATACACCACAATTGGTTTAATCATTTCAGGTTTTGGCTATAGATAAAGATGCTATAAGCATTTGTGTATAAGTCTTTTTGTGAAAAAATGCGTTCATTTCTCTTGGGTAAATACTTAAGAGTGGAATTATCTGTATCTTATGATAGGGTTTGTGGTTTAACTTTTAAAGAAACAGTCAAACTGTCTTCCTAAGTGGTTGACCATTTTACTTTCTCAGTAGTCATGTTGAAGAGTTCGAGTTATATCATACTCTTGCCAACACTTGATGTTCTGTCTTTTTAATTTTAGCTATTCTAATGGGAGTGTAGTAGAATATAATTGTGTATCAATTTGCATTTTTTTTTGCTAACTAAAGATGTTAAGCATTTTCCTGTGTGTTTATTACTCATTCGTATATCTTCTTTTGTTAAGCATCTGTTCAACTCTTTTGCCTATTTTTTTTTTGCCTTTTTTTTTTTTTTTTTCCGGTACGCGGGCCTCTCACTGTTGTGGCCTCTCCAGCTGCGGAGCACAGGCTCCGGACGCGCAGGCCCAGCAGCCATGGCTCACGGGCCCAGCTGCTCCACAGCATGTGGGATCCTCCCGGACCGGGCCACGAACCCGTGTCCCCTGCATCAGCAGGCAGACCCTCAACCAGTGCGCCACCAGGGAAGCCCTTTTTATACCTATTTTTAAAATGAGTTGTCTGTCTTATTGAATTCAAAGAGTTTTAAATATTATATATTTTATATATATATATATATATATATCTCTCTCCTTTATCTGACATATATGTGGTAAATGTTTTCTCCCAGTCTATGTCTTTTGTTTGGGTTTTTAAAATGATATCTTTTAAATAGCAAACATTTCTAATTTTAATTTTGATCCAAAATGTCAAGTTTTTCTTTTACGATTCATACTTCTTGTGTTTTATTTAATAAATCTTTTTCTACCAGAAAGCCATAACAGATTTTCTCTTATGTTTTCCTCTAGTAGTTTTATAGTTTTAGGTTTCTCATTTAGGCCTATGAACCATTTTAAATTCATCTTTGTGTATGAGGTGGTATAAGGTATACTTTTTTTTCCGTATGGATATCAAATTGATCCAGCACCACTTACTGAAAACACTTTCCTTTCTCTCACTGAATCATGTTTGCAGTTTGTCCAAAAATATGTTGACCATATACGTTTGGGTATGTTTCTGGAGTATCTATTGTTCATTGGATCTACATGTCTATCTTTTTGCCAAAACCAGTCTATCTTGATTATTTATTGTAGCTTTATGGTAAAAGTGTTGAAATTAGGTAGAATGAGAATTCCAATTTTGTTATTCTTTTTAAAAATTCTTCAGCTATTCTAGGCCTTTTGCATTTTCTTATAAATATTAAGCTTGTCAGTTTCTACAGAAGTGTCCACTAGGATTTGTTTGGGATTTGCATTGAAAAGTCCTGGCTTTTTAAGCAGTCCTATCAATCTGTGACAGGTAAACAAGTTTCTTATACTTAAGTTTTGCATGAACTCCGACTTACACTGAGACATGGCTTTGAAAGCCTCTGGCAAATGCTGGCCCTAGCAGGTGAAGACACAGGCTTTAGCTGTCAGTGTTTAGCTGCAAACTCACTAAGATACATTTTCAACTACTTTGAAACCCTGGCAGTTAAAGTCACTTCTTTAAAGGAGAGAGTGATACATTGGAAGTTAAGATCATTATCACTGCACATTAATTTTTTTTTTTGGTATAAATCCACTTCTTCAAGACTTTAAGAACTCAGTTTTCATAATTATTCAATAAATATAAACTGAAAGAAATAATTCCGCCAGAATCCCAGAAGTGGAAATAACATTACAATGCTAATATAGTCAGTAGGAGGCCACAGTAATCCAGATTATCATACATAACTGTCTCATGGAAACTAATTTGACTTTTATTGTGCTGCTAAATGAAATTATTACATGATCTATAGATTATTGAGCCCTGCGGCAATGCTGGAAGATGAGGCACCGTGCTGCATCTTTTACTTTGATGGTTGCAAGGTTTTTAAAACACTTTACACATTAAGTGAGTAAAGAAGACTATAATGCTCAGAAACAACACAGTGACTAAATAAATTACTTGCCAGAAACCATAAGTATGGCAGAAATAATGTAGCAAACAAAGCATTTTCTCATTAACCATGTGCATCCAGTGAAGTCAAGGCTTTGAAAAGAACTTGCCTGTGAGAGCTAAATATCTTTGTTTTCTTCCTGCCTCTCTGATTACTCTCTTTATGCTTCATAGAAAATTCTTCCTCTACCCAGGCATTGAATATGTGTTGTCTTAAAGTTCAGAATCTCACCTTCCTTTCTCTCTACAGTACCACTTAGGAATTTTATCCTACCCCGTGCTTTTAAGTAGTATTAATATGCCAGTGACCTTCAGCCCAGGCCTCCCTTCTGAGCTCCAGAACCTTGTGTATAACTGCCTACCCAGGACCTCTACCTGGATACCTCAGATATACTTTACATACAGCATAATCAAAACTTGATTCTATGATGCACTGTCCATGTACAGGGGGAAAACATCTGGTTCTTGTTCAGTGCCTTTGATCTCAGTAGAATAGCATTATCATTCACCCAGTTATATAAACCAGACTCCTTGGGGCAAAACTTGACTCTCCCTCTTCACCAACCTACATTTCCCTTCATTGCCACTGTCCCTTCAGAGCCTTTTTTACTGTGAATATCTTTCAAATTCCATGCCTTCTTTCCATCTTAATGGTTGCTAACATAGCCCAAGCTACCATCTTCTCTCACCTGGAGTCCTATAATAGCCTATTTACTAGGTCCTCCAAATCTATAATTTATTTTCCAAAATGAAGCTACATTGAGTATATGACTGTGTTCCCTCAAGCCGTTCCTGTCAAAAACGTTTAGTGTTTCCCACTCCTCTAAGGATAAGGAAAACAGAAAGTCTTTATGGGACTGTGGCCCAGCTCCTGACCATCGTTGACTACTCTTTCTCCATATTCTTTGCCTCACTCTCTGGAATCTTGCCACACTAGCCCTTCTGAAATTCCTCCAATGTGCCACATTCCCTCTGTAACAGGAACTTGACTTGTGCAGGTCCCTATGTGTGCATACCCTTCCTTTGTTATTAAATAAACTCATAATCACCCCTGACCTCTACTCAGATACCACTTCCTGAGACAAGCTTTTCCTGACCCACAGGCTAAACTAGATTCCTTTTCTTCAAAGCACCCATCTCCTTTTCACATGTACACTTCGGTCTTCTCACATGTTACTTCGGTCTGTGCCTGTCTCATCTCCACTGCCTCACAAGGTCGGATTTTTCATGAAACTTGGACAGAGTCTGTTGGGAACTTCCCTTTAGTAAGAACTCTATATATATTTTTGTTGTTGTTGAATGGATGGAAGTGTGAATGGATGGGTGGATGGATGGATGGATGGACGGATGGATGGATAGGAAAACTTAAAGAGTATAACATCAGATTCAAAATATGAACAATAAACTAGAACATACATTTTTTAATATTTTCTTTATTTTTCATGTTTCTTATTTCAATCAAGCAACATCTTTTAGTGACTTTCTGGTCTCTTAATTTTTTTCTAGTTAAGAAAAAAGTGAACTTTTTGATTTCTTTTACCTTAATCATTGGGCTTTTTATATAAATTCAGTATTCTGGAATAACCTTTCATCTCCCAAACCACCTACTTTTCAATTCAAAATTCATAATATCCCACAGCAGGGAAGAAACCTTATTATTTAGTCTAACGAGAATAGTTTCCTTTTACTCAAATCTTTGATGTTCAGTAATGGCCATGCTCTTGAAAACGGAATGGTGATAATTTACTTTAATTCATTTTAATAAATATCACACGCCTACCGTGTGTCACAGGGCTTGATTGTGAGAATATGGAAATGAACAGGACCAGATACTTGTTCTGGTATGAAGTTAACAGAAAACCTGGAGGTCTAGAGATAACAGTTATGTTTGGAGTTATGATAATCATTTATTGTAACATTTAATTACTTTGTTGCTTGAGTTTCCTGGCCTTTCAAAACACTTAATTCAATAAATAGTATTGACCAAGAGTGGCCCCTTGTTAGGACCATTCACACTTCCAATAATGATTTTTTAATAAATTTGGGAGTCCTCAGAAACAGACAAATAGACAAATGGTTATACATGACTAGAGGAAGAGAAACATGACTTTAATTAATGAACATTTCTAGTAGTCAGTCACTCTTTATGATAAGTCTTTAACCTAAAGTCTGTAACACAGCCACAAAATCTTAAAAATAATAATAATTTATGTTACTATTATTATTATAAAGAACCCTGGGAGGGACAGAAAATATAAATAATATCTGTAATATCCTAAGCATGAAACATAGTGTCTGTCTGTATGTTCAAGCAAATTAAATTTTAGCAAGACTAAGAAATTAAAGAATAGTTCAAAAATATCAGTATCAGAAAACTTGAAATACATTACCTATTTAATGTCTCTTTCTCCTAACATTTGCTTCTTGAACACCATATTCCTTAAAGCAGTGATTCCTATTTCTCCAGTTTTTACCCATTATTATTTTTAATATTGACTGAGATCTTGGTATATGCTAGAGAGACACTAGGCTAAGAACTTCTATAAACCGTCTCATTTTAATATTGATTGAGAACTTGGTATATGCTAGAGAGACACTACTCTAAGAACTTTCTATAAATCATCTCATTTAACTCTACAGAAAACTAATGAGCCAGACAGGTATTATCCCATTTCATTAATGAAGAAAATTGAGGTGCAGATAAATTTTAAAACTTTTCTAGATGATATAGCTAGTAAGTGATAGCGCCCAGATTTAAAACCATGCGATGTGACTCCAGTGCCCTCAGTCATTATAGTATACTCTCCTCCAACGAAATGTTCTCAAACTGAATTAAAATGCAAAGAAGTGAATAAAGCACGGATTTTAGAAGGAGGGAGACATGTGGCTTAAGAATCAAATGATAGATTTCAAAGTCTAAAATGTTGGAGGAACATTCCTTCCTCCTTCCTCCTTCCCCATGAAAAGCGAATGGCCATCTTGGTAAGATCAAAATGAGCAGTCTCTATTTTAAATGGCTCAGTGGATCAGAAGCCTCCAACTGGGTTTTAGCACTTTTTCTTTTTCTTACGGTTTTCTTTCCCAAAGATCTAACTGAATTTGTGGGGAGAATAAATCAAACTTTATGGGCCTTCCGTATTTCTTGGGAGATTTTTTGGTTGTTTTTTTGTTTGTTTTTGTTTGCTTTATAAAAATGTTTGCTACCTTTAGCTATAAATCTAAAATTGAAATCTTGCAACGGAGTCAGAGGCAAGCGTCTTGAGTGGGTGGAGTTGCACAGGGCTGAAAACTAAAAAATGGAGTAAATCACAGACCAAAGAGTGTGAACTTTAACAGCTTGGTTGGGCCTGTATTCAAGGGCAAATTCACATGTCACAGAGAGTGTTTTCATCACTCAGAGAGGCAGTTCTGAAAAGGACAGCTTGCTAGAAATGAGGAGGGGTCGGTGAGGCCCAGGTCATCTGCTACAGTTAACTGCTTACTCATTGTAGCTACCTCAGGGACATGCGCTAAGGTTTTCAGATTAACCAATTTTGACTTTCCCTTTTTATTTCTTTATGGTCAACAGTGAACTCTGGTCCTTATCAGGCATGGTGGAACATGCTAATTGAAGATTAACCTAACTGACCTATCCAGGCATCTGTGTGAGTAATCTTAACTACTTGCTCATTTTTGGCAAAGCACCAAGCATGCGCACACACACACACAGGTGTACTTTCTACTGTGGTCCTCTTGGGAGTCGGGGACTGCAATTTGAGGGAGGAAGGGAGAGAGTGACACGTGGCATTTACAGTGCAGCATATGTATAACTTCATATTAAGTATTCGGCTTCCTCTTTTAAAAATGTCCTTTATTGACCTCACTATGGGGACACTTTGATAACACATTAAGTCCCAGACTCACTCTATCCCATCATTGTTCCCTTTCTGTTTCTCCTCTGTCCTTTCTTTCTCCTTTTCCTCTCCCTCTCAGGAGCCAGAAAAACAAAGCCAGAAACAAACCCTAGGAAGGAAAAGGGAGGGGGGATGGATGGAAGGAGAGAACAGAGAGAGGGAGGATAAGTATACAAATGGACAATGGCCAGACCTTATATAAAAATAGACTTCTGACCCACAACTTGCAACAACCTGCCCAGAAACCAAACTCCTCATCTACAAGAACCAGCTCAGGATGCTAGCCTGCTACAAGTAAGACTTACAGGAAGTAGGATTGCTATCTCTAGTAACAATCCAGGAAGCTAACCAGTAATTTCTCTAATGATCCACCCCAAATGACCAGGGTTTGGTTGATAACTGACAGCTTCTGTCATTTTTGTCCTCACTTCCAACTTAGCACCAACCAGCGAAAGTCAAATATGCACCCCTACCAACTGCATAGGATGCCTTACTTCTAGTTGGTCCACCCACAGTTTCCTCATGCCGACAGCCTCCAATTGTAGCATACCTGAGCCCTTCGCTTCCTTCCACTGTAAAGCTCTCCCACTCCTCTGCCTGCCCTTGAGTCTCTGCCAAATGCAAGTGACAGTGTCTGGCTCCCTTGCTGTAGCAGCTCTGAATAAATAGCCTCTGCTTTTCTCATTTGGTTAGTCTTTGTTTATTTCCACAGAGAAAAGAAAGAAAGGGAGAAAGGAAAAGAAAGAAAATTCAAAAATCCCATTACTGTTACTTTTTATTTAAACTTTCTACATATCCAAAAAAATTATGAATTTATTGTGGGTGAGAATTATATTTCATATATATATCTGCATCCCTCAACATTCCTAGCTAAAGGTAGTTTTTTTTGTTTGCGGTACACGGGCCTCTCACTGTTGTGGCCTCTCCCGTTGCGGAGCACAGGCTCCGGACGCGCAGGCCCAGAGGCCATGGCTCACGGGCCCAGCCGCTCCGCGGCATGTGGGATCCTCCTGGACCGGGGCACGAACCCGTGTCCCCTGCATCGGCAGGCGGACTCTCAACCACTGCGCCACCAGGGAAGCCCCTAGCTAAAGGTTTTTAATGTAGTAGATGATAACTTTTTAAATTTATTACTAAATGAAATGAAGCAGCATAGTAATGTGCAGACCAAAAGAACCCTCTAGGAACTTTGATGTGACTTCCATTTCAAATGGGAGAGCTGAATCACAAAAATATAAAGTTGGAGCTCAAAACACACAGCTAAACAGTAACTTTTTAAGACTCCTGGATTTTGTTTTTTTCCTACTACATCATGCTTTTTTCTGCACTTAATTGCTGAACATACATATAGAAATTATATTAAAGGATGTATGTATATCTTTATCTCTCATATGTATCAATTAATTCTTTCATAAAATGAATGATTCTTTCAAAAATCACACCCCAGTTTATATATTTGATCTAAAAAGTAATATTTTAGACGTTATGATTTATTTTAAATAGGGTAGCTTTTTTGACTCCATGGTTAAACTCCTATTTCACTCCAAATTCTACTGAAATAACAATGATGATGGTAGTAATAATAATAACACTGTTTATTATATAACTATAGTATTACTTTTATTCTTTATACTTCTAGGATATAAAAGTATTAAAAGGGAATAACACCACAAGAGTGTTGAAAGTAGTAGAAAAAACGAAGTGTTTGGGCAGGAGATTTTGACCCATTTGTATAAGACAGAAAGCTAATGGGACCAAGTAGAAAATTCCTGAGCATACCGCAGAGCTTTTGTTTATAAAGTTATATTTATTTATCTATATCTTATTAGAAATTAACAGTGAAAGAAATAAATATTATTGATTTATTTTAAAATGGCAATCATAAGGCCATTAAATTAACATGGAGAATAACTATGAAAAATAACAGAAAAATAATGAAAAGAATGACACTGGTTTTACATTTTTGTAAATCTCTTTTATGGCCTAAATAGAAGACAACCAGATTCTCATATTTGCTTCTGAATTTAATCTGTTAGGACTTGGGTGTTTTTGGTTGCTATATATGCAGAAAATCTGCCCTCAGACAGACACGCAACTGGAGAAGGGAGGAGTAATTTGATAGCCGTTTTAGATCATTGTAGATCGTCTTCTTTGATACTACATCAAAATAATTGTAAAAGTCGAGCATGGGACCACTGCTGTGGATCTACCTCAGAATGTCTAGATTCTTTACAAAGCTTTCTTGCAATCAGAATTGTGAATGAATAAAAACAAGAAAACTAATGACACTCACGTTAACATGTGTAATGGTATAAAGTGTTTCTATAACTTACTGTAAAATGCATCAACAAAATAAGATGGACTGCTGTAGAGTGAGAAGGATGGTTGGTGGATGTATTTAATAAGTTGAGTAAAATGTGAATTGTAAAATCTAGTAGAGAGTACATGGGTGTTCATCCTACAAGCCTTTCAACTTTTCAATATATTTAAAATTTTTTCATTAATAAAATGGGGAATTTTTTGAAAAGTTGCACACAAACAAAAAACATAGTAAAAATACAATAAATGAAATAAAAATCACCCTGTCCTTGCTATTGACAGCGTCTTACTTTAGTGTCAGCTGTAGGCTCTCTTTTCAACAAAAGGCTCAAAAACTGCCTCTCTTTGGGTTGGCAAAGGAGCAATTTCAGTTCTGAGCAAAGATCTGAGAGGAGGAAAACAGACCTTTCAAAGGCTGGCTCCCTTTTCCAGTGGTGATTTTGTTACAGGGACTTTTTCAACATTTCCATTTTAGAAACTTGCCTTAGAGGTTCTTACAGTTTGCCTCCAAAATTGATTCTTGCTCTAAACACTACATAAAGTTCTTTGGCCTCAGGCAATAAATATTTAATTTTTCTATAAAATTGAACATACCTATTTGATCTTTGTTGTCACTATTGTTGTTTTTATGAGAAACCTTAAAATTTAAGACCTGCTCATGAAACAATTACAAAGAGACCTCGATAGGATCTCAGGTTTGGGGGCCGAGAGGGAGGTGTTAGAAATTGGTGTCAGCAACAGAAAGTAGATTATTCAGAAACGTTAAAGGTCATCACATGGATTCACCTCAAGATATTCCTTCTGCTTTCAATTCTTGATTTCCACTACTAGCACTGAGAGACCTTAGTCAAACCATTCCACCAAGAGTAACTGAAACTTCCCTGCATTTTGTATCTCTTTTTCCAGAAAGGCTAAATAAGAAGAAAGGAAATGAATGTAATCATTTTCCAAGTATCTTCCATATTTTAGGGTTCAAACATCCAGGGATTCTCCTCAGGGCTGTACCTGGGTAAGGACTTCATATATATGTTTTCTTCAATCCTGCTCACTCTTGACATCCATTTTCACAAAATGAGAATAGAAATGTGGGTTCTAGATATGCCACAGTTTTACTATGGCCAGCATTCTTTGTACCCACTAAGCAAGACCACAGTAGAAAATTCTGCAACACCTCAGTCTTTATCACTGTCCTCATTCAGGGAACTGGGTGCTGAGAGATTTGTTGTCGTTGCTTTTGTTTCTTAACAAGTATAAAGTTACAAAACAGCTCAACAGCTCTTCAACTTTTCCCTTAGTAGTGGAGATCTAAAGTTTTATCTGTTAAGATAAAAATTAAAATTTAGGAAATGCAGCCAGAACCTGCCAAATGATGAGTTTGGCTTTCCTAAGCAGTGCTAAAATATGAGATACATGTTTTGATCTAAGAGAGACTCTTGGCAGACCCTTTACTTCATTCCAGATATTGTGGACAAGAGTGACTCAGTATCAGGACTAAAGGATCTCAGAAGCTAAATAGCTTGTTAATACCCAAAGCTCCTCACAAGCCTGCGCAAATCTCCTCAATTAACCTCCATCTTAAAACCCAAAAAGTAAATAGATAAGTAAATAAAAACCAACTGAACAGCATCTCCAAGGCATTAAGGAAGTAAGTGCAACATGTCATTTTGTTTTATAAAAAAATTGGGAGCGGGCTTCCCTGGTGGCGCAGTGCTTGAGAGTCCGCCTGCCGATGCAGGAGACGCGGGTTCGTGCCCCGTTTCGGGAAGATCCCACATGCCGCGGAGCAGCTGGGCCCGTGAGCCATGGCCACTGAGCCTGCGCGTCCGGAGCCTGTGCTCCGCAAATGGGAGAGGCCACAACAGTGAGAGGCCCGCATAACGCAAGGAAAAAAAAAAAAAAAAAAAAAAAAATTGGGAGGGGGAAGAGGGGGGAAAGGGAAAAGTTTTAGACAAGGGTATGGATGGGGAGAGAGGTTTAAGGGTGTTAAGTCAGTAATGTGTATCAACTTACATCAAGAACCTTATTTATGTTTCTGTTATAGATCTCACTGATCCCATAGCATAATCATCCAGTCCATTGTGGCCCTATTGAATGTGTAATGCCTAGTGTTTATTTTCACCCTTGCTATACGATGGGTTGGATTGAGTATCCAGGGAACAGAAATTCCTTGAAGGTTTTTGTCTCACATTCTAACTGAGATTTTATCACTTCTCATGGTTTCTCAGTTTTGGTATCTACCAAGTGGAAGGAGCAAGATTCTCAGATTTAATGCAGAGTTCCAATACTTTGTGAAAGCTTTTGGAACAGGCTTTGGACAGACACTCAGTGAGGTTTAGTTTTGCCTGTAACACTGTCTCATTTGTCTAGAGTAGAGTTTTTCCCTTCCTGGGTAAAAATTCCAAATTTGGTAAGATGGGAAACTCAGTAATGAACTATAAAGTTCTACCCTCTGTCTTCAGAAAGGATGTTATAAAGGGACTGGGAGGGTTGATGATGATGTCAGCTAACATTGATCAGACACTAAATATATTTGAACACTACCTTAAATATTTTACAAATAATATTTCACTTCATTCTCACAGAATCCCTATAGATGATAAATCTAAGGCATATTCTTACATTGGAGAGACGGGGGTATTACAGGACTTTCACTGATTCTTACAAATCTAATATTTTTTTTACCTCCTTCACCCCAGATCTATTGAGATGTCAAAATACGTCAATGTATATAAAAATTCTTTAGAAATTGTAAAACAAAATGTAAATGTGAATTACTATTTGAATCACCAGTCAGCACTGCATGCAAAATCTGGGGCCAG
>NW_006776983.1:465588-475879 GCF_000442215.2 Lipotes vexillifer | reverse complement strand
TTTCCCTGATACATTTCGATCTTGATTTCATCTGCTCTCTAGTCATTTGAACTATTCTCTCACTTTCTTCCTTTCATCTATCTTTTTTATTTCATTCTATTCCAACAAAACCTTAGACATTGCTTGGACCCACCACTGAAACTATATTTAATTTCCAGTTGTAAACAAAGTGTAAGTACATTGTCACAGATTGTTTCCCATTATAATGGGATGAGTTTTTCAACAATAAAAATAGCAGCTGTTACCAGCTGTCTCATGTGTCTGCATGCAGAAGGTTTATTTGGGAGGACTCTTAGGGAAACAGCCATGGAAGGAAAGGGTAGGAAGCAGAACTGGTCAGAGGGAGAAGTTGGACTGCAATGTAGCCTTGACAGAAGTGGCAGCCAACTGTGCAGAGAATTCCGGAGCTGCAGGGCTGCTCCAAGCTGATGAGACGGCCAGCCTGTTCTCCCACACAGATCAGTCATTTATGTGGGCAGTCCCTCGGAGGGGTAGGACGCTGGCTCCTTTCAGCAGAGGCAAGCCCCAAACCGAGCTGACTCCCGAGAGCCGGCTCTCCCAGCAGCTGTGCTCAAGCATGCATTTCTAAAGAAGAGTTAGATCTGACCACACATCGCAGGGTACCCCACCTACATTTAGAGGGATACACAGATTCACCTCAGAGCAAATCTTTGTTTAGAGAGCAGTCCTTGAGTAACCCCCTTTAGTTATACAAATGTAATTTTAGCAGTCACCCACTGCCCTGGAAATGGGCAAGAGGACCTTTTGTGACCTGGAGGGCCTCTTTTCCAAATATACTTTGAGAAGCAAAACTGGTCACTGATAAATTTGCTAAAGACTATACTGGAGGGAAAAATTAGAGTCCCTGACCTCTTCCCTTTTGAAATGTAATACTATAAGGAGACAGTCTTCTGTCTACTCTGATACTCCTAATTGAGATTTGTCAGCAGGGAAGAACCAGCAAGAAAACTAAGGGAGGACTTAGCTGGACAGATATAGGAAACTGGCCCAATAACCCAAGGGTTCCTTAGACTCTGAAAGGTCGTACTCAGGATGAGGTAGACACATTTTCTCTTGTTAATCTGTCTTTTGTTATACGAGCCCCAGCCAAGAATTTAGAAGGGTAGAAGGAAAATTATTTTTTCCTCCCTTACGAGTGCGAAAGCTGAGAATGCGATTAGGAAATAAAATTGGCTGCTACTTAGCAAATGTAAGTGTGCAGCATCACTGCAAATGTACAGATGTCTGGACTAATAAAACCAATGCAGCAGTGGGCAAGGATGCTTAGAACTTATTTTCACTAGTGATATTGCCTTGACAATTCAAATATTCATTTAATAAATATTTATTGAGTGACTACAGTGTAATGAGATCTCATCTCATCTCCGGGCACTAGGGATATAGCAACAAACAAAACAGACATAATCTCTGCCTTTAAGGAGCTTAAATTCTAGTAGCAGAGGCATGAAATAAACAAGCAACTAAGGAAATTCGATAATTTAAGATGGGATCAAAATGAGGAAAATAAAGCAGAATAGTAGTATAGAGAGTGGATGGAGAATGGTGGCTCCTGACAAAGACTGTCGTCCCCACTGAGATTCTTGGGTTATTTGTGATGATGGAAAGCATTAGGAGACAGGTGCTGAATATTCCCTTAGTTATACCAGGAGGTGGTATTTTAAGTAATTAATTGGAAAAACTAAAAATGACCTTACTCGTACCCCAAATGGTGAAGCCGACATAGAACTTACACCAACAAAAAACTGTGAGCTGGAGGGCTTGAGTCTCTGAGAAACATAGTTTCTCAGTTAAGAGGTCCAGCTTCATCTTCCCTGCTTCCTTTCTCACTCCAAACTTAGATTAATATAACTAGGAGAAATGATACTGAACCACTGAATATTTTATAGACCCGTGAAGGTTAGTCATTATGTATGTTCCTGGATGTGCCTTATTCACAGCCATTTGCAGCTAATTATGAAAGAGCCTTAGAGCTCTGTCTGTGGTGGATGGGAGGTGGGGAAATGGAGGGAGCCTTTAATTGCAATTGAGAGCAAACCTTGTAAATATATATAAATATTTCAGAAGACAGGATTAGAAGAAATATCTTCTATAGCGTGAGTCCAATCTCATAGAACATCTAGCATAATCATTTGTATATAATAGGTACTCAATGACCATTTGTTGAGCAAAGACATAAAAGCCAAGAATAAGCAATAAACATCATGGGGTTCTACCCTGTGAATTATTGTTTCCTGATTTTCCATCCAGGAAGCATATGTTCTTGACAGATTCTGCTTTCAGTTTCTCACATATCCTTTCCCGTTTGGTCTTTCATTGCTTACTATATAGCTGCTCCTTAGATGGAAAAAGAAAACTTGTATCTCTCTTTTTTGGGGGGGGAGTTGTTATGGTAGGTTTAGACATAAAAGAATCTGATATAACAAAATAAAATGAGGGGTTGATTTTTATCTGTCCTGCTTTAGCAATATAATTTCAAGGTGGCCCAAGCAATATAATTTGAAGAGAAAGAATTGCTTCAAATTATGCTGTTTCAAGCTGACTTAAACTGCATTCCATGGTTAGCTAGTTGCTATATGGAAGTAAATACTTTGTAGTTACTTTAAGCTTCTTGCTGTGTCTTCATGCAAGAGAAGAGATAATTTATCAAGCTATGGAATATCATCAAAAAAGATCCAGGAAAGTTATATCTTGTCTTTAGGAAAAGTGGTACTTTATGTTAGTGTTTTACAACTACTTTTAGATCATTCTTTCCTTGCCTGAGACCTGACCAGAAGTGTTGGAGTCCTTTATCAGTGCAACTTTTTCTTTCCCTCAGGTAAGTTTCCATCCAACTCTTTGTCCAACCGAGTGGCAGTGTTCCCATTACCCAGCGTGTTGGAAACTGGCTTTATGATGGGTATCTATCTATATTCCAGAGAATGTCAGTCAGTCTATTGCTCATGAAATTGACAAGCTGGAAGGAAGCTCATCTTTCTAGGGTTTGCATAATATCATGGCCCTTTCATGATTGCAGGGAATAATTTGTTATTATAGGGAGGAAACATTTTTCTTCTCCACCCTCTTAGGGTCCCTGGCTGGGTGTGAAAATTAAACTGACAGACAGATTGATAGGAGAAAACGATACAAATTTATTTAATATAAGCTTTACATGACACAGGAGCCTTCATAAGGAAATGAAGACTTGAAGAAATGGTTAATCCCAAGTATTTTCATGCTAGGTTTGATGAAGAGTGGACAGTCATGGAGAAATGTGATAGGTCAAAGGGTATGGAGTGAGTATAATAAACCAGGGGAAACAGTAAGGCCTGTTTGTTCCAATTATTCTCTGTGTCCCTTTGTCTTTGGGAATAAGGATGTTCCTTTCCTCCAGATGTAGGGAGGGCGCTGCTTACATGAGAGTTTATGACCAGTTTTAGGGGAGAAGGGTAGAGGAAAAGTCAGACTAACCTTCCTGCTTCTGCTGTTTTTTCAAACTCCTTCAGCTTAAAATATTCAATATGCAAAGGTACCATACTTTGGAGTAGTTTGTCCTGAACCCCATCACTATCTTTGTGTTAATATATGCCCCTAAAAGCATCCCCTTCTAAGGGTAGCCATGAATAGAATTGACCTCAGAAGTCAAGAACATGAAATTGTAATTAAAAGGCAGATGGGTTCACAGCATAGACTTGTGATCGTACACAAAAGTTTGTAGGCTAACTTCCCAGTTGATGGTATGCTTTCTGAGCTTAGTCAAGAAATCTGAGGATGTGAAAGCTAGTGTTTTGGATTTGTTGTTATTATTTTTTGAGAGAGAAGCTTTGTGTAGGTAGAGTTGAAAATGATCCTGAGACATGTTTCTTTAGATCATATGTTCTCAAAAGAGGTAATATCACTCCCTGAGGGACAAAAATTGATTCTTGTGTGGTGAAGAAAGTTACATCTATGTAACTTTTCGACCAGAAAACCACAGAAGGCTGCAAATCAGAAAAGAGTTTATTTGGGGTCTTAGGTATTGCAATTCAGGAGACACAGTAAAACTGAAACAGTGTTCCAGGGAAGAGAAAAAAGTCAGGGATTTACAAAGGCAAAAGCACAAGGTTGTTAAAGTTGTCTGGTAGGAATTATGATTGACTCTGATGCAAGAAAGGAAATATTTGTCCTTAAGGGATAGGCTGACACAAGTTATTTTAGGATAAGGGTCTGATAAGTATCTTGAATTTCTGGAACACTGGGCAGATGTTTTTCGATGCCTGCGTTAAGACAATAAGCGGTCAAAGTTCAGATGCTATCCAGGCTGAGACGTGCATAAGTCCCCCTGCCTCAATGGCCCCCCAGCTCCATTTTGGGGAGCTCTCCCTGCAAACTGGACCCCATTTTGATTTTCCTTTTGCACTGTATACACACATATCCATATATATGTATACACACACCTATACATATACATATATATTTATATATGAGTACCTTTTTTCACCACAAAGGAATCAGTTTTTGTTGATATACATATAAAATAGTATATATTATATGTATATGTATATATGCTATATGCTATAGTGTATCTGTAGTAGTAAAATTTCATAGAGGGTGCAATTAGGAAAAAATTATCCAAAAACGTTCCATGGGGGAAAATAAAGTTTAAAAAGGGGGGAAAGGGGTTGAGAAACACTGAAAATGAGAAAGAGTGTTTAAAAGAACCAAGTTAAAATCGAGAAGGGATGAACCTGGTATTAGACAAGAAAAGACATTGTTTGTCTAGGGAGTGAAAATAATGGAACATCTTCAGTTTAGGGACATAAGTAGGACAGACTAGCAGGTTAAACCAGTAGCTCCAAAACTTAGGGTTAGAGATGGACCCTGCCAACAGAAAAAGGAGTGAAAGCCAAGAGGGCTTATTTAGTGAATTAAGCCTATGCCAAATTAATAAATAACATGAAATTACATTTTTAAATTATCTCAGTTCTAGGTAATGTGTTCTCTAAAGTACCTCCCCACTCTTGTGACAATAATTTGTGCATTTAAATTGACCAAGAATGCTGGACTTTAGGGGATGACGGGACAGAAAAGAATATAATATAGTCAGAGCTAGGTTCCTAGATGTGAGACTTGTGCAATAAAGGGGAGCAGAATTTGCCCACAAATATGCCTCTTTGGTGTAAGGCTGATTATTTTTAAGAAACAGCAGAAGCAGGAGAAGCTCTGAAAACTGAGTAGGAGTTACCCTTTTGTAAGAGACATTGACATTTATACGGGAAATCTCCATTTGTAAGGGTGTCCCCTCTCTGTACCTGGAAGAGGAGGATGACTAAATCTCTGGAAACTCTTATTGTTGGAGAAGGTAAGGACTTAAATATGCATAACGAGTTTGCCCTTGTTTTTTATACTTTTCCTGGTCACCTCCCATAACTGGATACCACCCACCTCCCCACCTCCCACCCCCCCACCCCCACCCCCGGCACACACACCTCTTCTTTTATCTTTCTTTAGCTGTAGATGGCATTTAAGGTGGTGGCTTGAACCATTTCAGAGTTACTTAGTTTTCCAGGGTATCTCCCATGTATATAGGTGGTATACATATTATTGTTTGTTTGGGTGAATCTGTTCTTTATTATGGAAGGGGGAGGTCTCAGGCAAGCACCTAGAAGGGTAGAGGAAAAATTATGTTTTCTCCCCAACAGCAGTCACAGAGGGGCCTGTGCTTAGAAGGACCCTGTCTTTGGTTGATGACTCTTCTGTCTTGAAATTCTTAATAATTTTGAACAAGGGGACTTATATCTTCATTTTGCACCAGGTCTTACAAATTATGTAGCTGATACTGAGTGTAGTGATAAAATAAGGGTGATCCCAGAGGAACAGGTAGGTCTAGTCTTTGGAGGAGACATTTCTCTTTCCCGATTTAATTTCTCAGGATGTTACAAGAAGAAAGCTTCCCAAGGGAAGCAGTGGGCCAGTGCTTCCTATTTGGGTGCTCTAGGGGCATTGCATCACTGAACATTCACAGAAACAAGATGCTACCCTATCTTCAAATGCCAAAATATTATCGCACTTTTGGAAGAGCAGTGCTGCCACCAACTTGAGCCTCACACTGTGTCTAGACTGTGGCCGGTTTCTACCACCTTTATTACATTGGCCATGAAGAGTTGCTGGTGTTGACTTAAAAAAATATATATGCACAATGTGAGAGTTGTGAGTTAAGTTTTATTTGGGGCAAAATAAAGACTGCATTCTGGGAGACAGCATCCCAGATAACGCTGAGAAACTGCTCGGAGGAGGCGAGGGGAGGAGCCGGGATATAGAGGAGTTTTGCCACAAAGGATAGGTAACTGGGAACATCAAAAGATTATTGTTAAATATAGAAAACCGGATATCTCAAGTTAAGGAATTTAGCGCTTCTCTTTGTATGGGAAGATGCAAGAGTCTGGGCTCACTGAAATCATTCCTTTGATATGCACCTTAGCCATCTGGGGCCTGTATTTTCACATCCTGAGTTTCCTCTGCGCTCACCGCAGGGAGTGGCTGCAGTCTGATGGCGGCAGATGGCAAGTGTTCTTTTCAGCCCAGAGTTTTCTCAGGGCTGACCAACTTACATTGGAGGGCTGCAATCATTGGTGACTGTGACATCGTTTGTTTATTGATATGGCAGGAAATATTCCATTTATAAGTATTCCACTTATCACTGGATAGAAGTTAAAGGAAATAATCTACTAAATCAAATATAGCGTATGCTCAATTGGCCTTATTCTTTGCATCTTCAGTCACATGAGGTTGTATTTTGAAACCAAGGGACAGTCATCAGTTAGAATGTTTGAGCTATAACTTGCTTCACAAATAATATTCTATAACCTGCCTTCACCAATCAAGCTTGCCTTAATCTTTCTGCAAATTACATACCCTCCAAGTGTCACATAACTTAGACAATATGTCACAAGACTCCTTTAACGGCCCCTCTGTAGCTAAGACCTTTGATATGAGTCGCTATACTAACAGTTGCTGAAATTGTTTTTCAGGAACTTAGAGTCAGTTCTTGTCCAGTTCGAGTTCAAGCCAGTTTATTTATTTATTTATTTATTTATTTTATTTATTTATTTTTGGCTGCATTGGGTCTTTGTTGCTGCACGCGGACTTTCTCTAGTTGCGGTGAGTGGGAGCTACTCTTCGTTGCGGTGTGCGGGCTTCTCATTTCGGTGGCTTCTCTTGTTGCGGAGCACGGTCTCTAGGCACGCGGGCTTCAGTAGTTATGGCACGTGGGCTCAGTAGTTGTGGCTTGCGGGCTCTAGAGCTTAGGCTCAGTTGTGGTGCACGGGCTTAGTTGCTCCACGGCATGTGGGATCTTCGCGGACCAGCACTCGAACCCGTGCCCCCTGCATTGGCAGGCGGATTCTTAACCACTGCACCACCAGGGAAGTCCCTCAAGCCAGTTTATAGACTGGGTGGAACCACCACCCCTCTAACGGGCCTGGGCAGGTGTCCGATGGATGACCTTTTGATGTCTGAGGGACAAAAACCCCAACCTCAGATCATGCTAATGTCGCCATTTTCTGAACATGCCTCCCATGAAGAAGCATGTAACTCAGAGCACCAATTACTCCCCTTTTTCCTGCCTCCGATCACCTTCCCCTGCACTTCCGACCACCCTATACTCTTTACTCATAAATATCCGAAGCTCCTTGCCTTTGGGCAGGTGGATCTGAGACTTGTTCTCCTGTCTCCTTGCTTGGCTGCCTTATGAATAAACCCTTTCTCTGTTGCAAACCTCGATGTCTCAGCTTTTGGATTGCTGCCTGTTGGGCAAACAAACCTGGTTTGGTAACAGTTTTATTGTTGCTATCATAAATAAATTCCATGAAAGTAAGGCTATCCCAAAAACTTCACTCCCGCCAATTCTAAAATTCTATCATGTTATGATATAAAGAATGGGAGAAATTAGGGGTAATTATGAGAGATTTGCTTCAGCCAGTGTGAGAGATACAAATGAAAATTTGTGGGTGGGCTAAGAAGTTTTTGCCTGAAATGTTTTGAAAACTGTCTGCAAAATCAAGCTGGAGCAGCTGTTTGCAAGACAATTGTATTTCGGAAGCGGAGGAACTTTTCATTGCTGGAAGTGTAACCGTGGCAGTGGCAGGGATGAATGCTCACAGAAAATGTTCGCTTTCCTTCCATGTGAATGCTTCCTGTCCTGAGGCCTCTCAAGAGTAGAAACAAGATCCTTTTCATGGCATCAGCCCTATTGAAAGATGTCAGCAGGGAGTTAGGAAAGAGGCACTCAGCCAGTGGAGCTGCCATTCTCCCTCAGGGAGCCTGCAGCTCTTTGCAGGTGATAAGAAGAAGGTGTGATTCTCACATTTAATGAAATCCCTGAAATTTGAGGCTTTCAGTTAACATCTGGCTGTGATAGAGAACCTCTTGGCGGGCTGTATTCCTACTGCTGTCTGGCTGAATGGGTCACGCAGACTTCCTGCCCTCCTTTCCAGTCAAGGTAGCATTAGCGAATGGTTCAGTTCCAATCGCCGCAGCAGGGGCAGAGCAGGCAAAGGGAGCCACTCAAAGTGCGGGAGACTCTCCTGTCAGCTGCTCCTGCCGTCCTCAGTCTGTGCCCTCTAATCAGGTAGCTGTTCAGTTGTAAGCAAGGAACCCTAGCTGAGCAGTTAAAAAAGCAAACACTTCCCGAGAGCGACATGGCCGGAAAAATTGATAAATTTACCTTTGCTTGTTACTCAGGACATAGCGTAAGCTGTTTAAATGTTACCTTGGAGCCTGCCTTAGTTGAGCTTTGAAGAGGGCTTACCCTTCCCACACGGAAGGGACTGAAATCTACAAAGGACAGTGGGAAATTCCAGTCAACAATCGTCACAGCTCTCTCACCCTCTCATTTTCCACTCCCAGTAAAAATTCTATCTTTCTGGTACTGATGGCAGGTAATATTGCAGTTGCTCTGATTGGCTGGTCTTCCTGTAATATTGCGTGCCCCACCATATCTCTTTTTTTCCCTTTAGTAATTGGGGTTGCTGTGATTGCAGTACTGATAACAAGGAGGGTTATTTTTATGGTCTCTTTCTTCTGTTCTCAGTCCTTTTCCTCTCTCCTCTTCTGTCTGATTTCTGTCCACTTCATATGGCCCTCAGGCTTTTCAAAACAACAATGTCAAAAAGAAACTGCAAGCAGGACACAGAGGGACAGAAGGGAGCCTGAGATTGCCATCCTCTTACTGGGAATGGCTGTGCATTGAAGTAGTGATGGATCTCTGAGAATAGTTTTTCCTACCAGTGGAGCTGGTATAGATGTACTTTCATAAAGAAATGCTGTTATATTGTATCAGATCTTTAAAATAATAGTTAACTTTGACTTAAGAGATAATCATGTGCAAAACCATATTCTTAGGAAAGAACCAAAGATGTGTAGAAATACTGTACAGCAAGGGAATATAGCCAATGTTTTATAATAACTTTAAATGGAGGACAATCTATAAAAATATTGAATCACTGTGTTGTACACCTAAAACTCATATAGTGTTGTAAATCAACTACACTTCAATTTTAAAAAAAGGTGTGTGTAAAATACTACATCTTGGGAATCTGAAAACTTTGAAAAATGTAAGTGTCATGTGTAAAGGTAAAAAATAGGGTGCAACCTAAGTATTAACTAATAACATTGGCTAAATAAATCATGGTATGTTCATGCCATGGATTACTAGTGAGGTCATTAAAAAGAATTATGTGGATGTATAGTTATTAATATTGTATACAGTGTGCTAAAGTTATACATATACATGTAAGAAATTATATATATATATATACATACATATATGCTACCTTTAGATGGTAGATTAATGAATAAGAGAAGAGGAGGGTCTTCCTCCCTTGAGGCCACCCTTTTAGCTCTGTTACGGGATCCTATGCCTTCGTGAAGCTTCTTGCATTAATATCTCTCAGAAACTCCTATACCCAAGATCCCCGTTCTTTACTTGCTGACACACGATAATCATGAAGTAACTGGAAAAAAATGTGGACTAATTACCTTACCTCTAGCCCTCATATTCTCCTTTGTATAATGAGGGGGTTTGACCAGATGATTTTTCAAAATCTTTCTTCCTCTAATAGCCTATGATTCTCTGTGTCATAATTATTAATGAGTGACCCTGCCGCAGTTTTGTTTTGTCTTTTGGTCACTGAGACAGGCATATGATGAATCTATTTTTGGTGAAAGGCTGTCAGCAGCCCTCAAATCACAGGGTACAGGTAGTGCCCTCCCACCTAGTCAGCCCATACCCAGAACTAACCTTGCCTGTGTAGGG
>NW_006776983.1:426944-465576 GCF_000442215.2 Lipotes vexillifer | reverse complement strand
TGTAGGGAAGAGAGAGCAACCCAGCAAACAGGCATCTTGAAATCCAGAAACTGTTTATATATAGCATACATAGAGAGTGTTTCTTTGATATTTAGATGATTATGAGCCGAGTTAAAAGGTATCATCAACTCTACCTCATTGGTTGCAGCCCAAAAGTTTGCTTCTCTTCCAGACAGAGGGAGGCATGAAGCCCAGGGAAAGGTTAACCAACGTGTACAGGGTGTGTGGTGGACGTGTACCTGTATCTGCATGTGTGTGTGAGAACTGTGTTGTCTTTGCCCAGATACACTGCGCTCACCTTTCCTTCAGAAAAGCTTTCGTTCTCTGGAATTCAATGCTTACATTCCCCGTCTCAATAAATACAAGGTTTCCCCTTTCTCAACCGTAAACATTATTTCCTTCAGAAATTACGCTTTGTTGATGTCATGGCCCACTCTGAGCTCCATAGGTGATGCCGCAAGAATAGTCAGAGCTTTAGTTATTGTTCCACCTTGAGGCATTGGCTCCCCTCTTTCTCCACCTGTTTTGGCTTTTCTAGTAGATTGTAGGTGATAGAATAGACTTCAGGTAAGCAAATTGCAGAGACTTTTATCTGTGAAAAAAAAGTGATGGGCTTTTTATTATTTTCAATTTCCTCCAAATCTCCAAATATTTATTTCTCTAATGACTTTCTGTATTTTTTTCAAACGGGAGGGGGAAAAAACAGTGTTCTTTTTTTGTTTTGTTTTTAGTCTTTTTTTTAAACCACCAAGTCTACCTATTTTTGTGGCTAGAAGGCAATGACCGTCCAAATACTAATATAAATGTTAATTCTCATTTCTTTAACACTTTACCCAGTTGGAAAATAGACAGTCTGGAAACATGCTTTACTTCTCCCCCTAGACTAGGGAGACGTGGCTAAATTTTCTTCAATACTTTAAAGTTCTGTAACTATTTTTGTTGTTGTTTTGGTTTGGTTTGGTTTCTCTCTAGAAACCAAGCATTTTTTCCTTCCCTAAACACTTAATATATTTGATCAGAGTTAAACTGTTTTTAGCAAAGATTTACATTACTTACTAATTCACATGTGCCAAGCTCGTGGTTAATAAGCTCTTTCATCATTCAATCCATGAGTAGGCCACTGATCATTCAACTTCTGAGCAAACCTAGTAGTCCTAGACATCTGTTACCCACGGCCTTGAGCTATAACAACTAAGACACAATAGTATTTAAATTAGCACAACCTATAAGATCTCATGTGAAATGTACCATTTGAGGTAAGCCCTGAGTCCATATTCAAAGACCATCACAGATCTAGAAATAAAGTTTTTTAAAAGCATAGCTCTTGAGTAGCTTATAAATTGAATGCAGAAATGCAGATGTCAGTGAACATAAATAAATGTGTAAGTAATACAAAAACATTAACCTTCTGTTATCTAGTACTGTTTAAAATGGAATATTCTGGTTAAATGCTGATATTTACCAAAGAGTTATCTTTCACTGGCTTCTAAACAATAACTTCAAAATCCATTCTCTTAATTATTAAGCTATTTGACATTATTATAAACATGATAGTACTGTATACCTTCTGAAATGCCAGTTAAAAGAAAGGATTAGCAGAATATCAGATAATCAAGATTATAGGGTTTGGCATAGAATCATTTAAAGCTGTGCTAAGCCTTATATGAGGAGTTTATATGTATAATTACGCTTGTATCTATATATAAATATGTTCACCAACATACTTGCAAATACACTTGTAAAATGGCAACCATATGGTATGTTTGTATATATGTCAGTACAGGAAATTAGTCCTTTCAAAGCGTGTAGCCTGTGATTTGAGGAGAAACTACAGCTGCTTTCTTTCCAAAAAAGTGTATCATCTCTGTGACATGTTGACTTATCTTCAGTTTGGTGTTGGAATGTTTCTGACAACTCTCTTCCTTTACTGTGGTTGTTTCCCAGTTACCATGTTGTACTGTGTTTCTTGAGTCTGAAAAATTAGTAGTTGCCTTTCCTACATGAATGTCATACTACTCCCCTTTATTTTTCGTGTCATTCTTGACATAATTATATTGTGATAAGCACCTGAGATATATAACCATTAATCATTAAAATAATATGCTAATTTCAGTTGATATAGAAATTCAGAAAACTCTTAATCCATTTTCTCTATAGTATAGGACTTTAATGACCATGAAGTGGTCTTATAGTTGTGGATATAAATAAGTGCCCTGAACTTCCAATATTCTGTGCATTATCACCTTGAATGTCTGTGGAAAACTATCATTCTCTGCACTGCAGTGCCTGAGAAACAATAATATATTAAACGGCTGCTATTATATAGATACAAAGAGTATCTCTTTTCCATCATCAGAAAAGAGCTCTGAAATATTATTTGTAGCTTCTCATATATCTTGATAACTTATAAAGATGAATAAACTTATTCAGGGTGTTTTGGTTTCAGTTTGAACCAGGTCCAGGAGGTAATTGGTCAGAGAGTGAGAAGCTGGCATCACTGGTTTTGGCATATTATTACCTTAGTGCCTGAGCTCTAATGAATGCCATTCAAGGAGGCCAGATGCATCAAGGAGGCCAGATGCATCAGCCGAGGAAAGAGTCTGAAGAGGGACATTATTATCATTGATATTCATTGCTGATGTTGATGCAATTATTATGAGGAATAAGGAAATCTGCCAAGTGTGTGGCGAGATCACAAACCGCCATCTACTACAAGAGAAAATGTCTTAACAACGAAAAAACATTTCCTTTTTCTCTGGAAAAGAATAGAGTCTCATCCGAGGGCAGAACTAATAATATAGAGTCAATATGAATGAAACATTGGTTGAAGGGTGGTGAGCATACTTTTGGAGAAAATGACATAACCCAGGATTATAAAATAATAATGCATACTTATAATAGGTTTCTTTCCCTTTCTTATGGAATAAAACTCAGATCCACAAGGCTAAACCATATAGTTCAAAGAATACTGTTAGGAGAGGGCATTGGCTTCTGGATTCGAAAAGCAAACTTCTGATGAAGAAAACTTCTGATTATGATGATGATGGCTGGGAGGCTGGAACCTATAATGTAAAGAAGAAAATATTTTCATTTGTTTCATTTTTTTCAATCATTTTGTATGTAAAAGCATACAGCAAGTTTGTTCCTGGAGCATGGTTAGTCCTTTAAAATGGTAATACATAAAGAAGCAAACTTAGGTGACATTCTTATCCTTTACTACCTGTGCAACAGGTGGTTTCATTAAAATTTGAATTTGGCATTGCTTTGTCTTCACTGTCCTGTGTTTACTTGGCAATTTTCTAATTTTCTCTATCCCCAGGGGAAACTGCTAGGTCTCCTGTTGAGTTCATTAGGATTGCCCAGTAAATTAAAATATAGGACACAGTTTGAAAGGAACAAAAGAACACTATTTGTTAATGAAGCATCTTACCTGAACAAGTTTTTACTAATCAGGCTAGGGAAAACAAAGCTATGTTTAACAAAAAGTGCCCATGCAGGAGAAGGGAAAGAATCACTGATTATGTAAGTGAGAAAGTGGCTGGTATTCAGCCTAACCAGCGGGGATGGCACTTCAGCTACATTTGTGTAGGTATCCCTGGCATATTTGGTTGACTGCAGTGTCACTGTAGCCTAGTCCATGAGGAGGTGTTATTCAGTCTGCTTAAATGCAGACTTACTGAGACATATTAGGGAAAGCGGATTTTAAGGAACCATCTTTTAGTGATGACCAAGGGCAAAGTGAGGGGGTTGCATACTCAGATGGATCTTAGTTCAGTCTCTCCTCATTTTTTACATGTAATACTGCATCACTATCTGATGTTCCTGCCTCCTAGCTGTAGGCTCCCACCCCATGCAAACTCCTCAGAGTGATTGTCTTAAAAGTCTGCTCGTGTCACTCATCTGCTGAAAACCCTTCAGTTTCCCATAACCTAAAGGATAAAGATCAAAATCCTCAGTCAATCAGAGAAATCCCTGTTCGACTTGGCACCAGATGACCTTTTCAGTTTTATCTCCTGCTGCTCTTTACCTAGTGAACACTTGAGCATCATCTGTACCAAACCTCCTTAATTCTCCAAACTTGCCATACCTCATCCTACATCAGGTCATTGTACATGCAGTTCATCTGTCTGTGATGACCATTATATTATAATCCTTCCCACCTCTTTTATCACTGGTGAGCAATTACCCTTCCTTTAAGACTGGGATCCAATACTGTCTTTTCTCACAGTAGGTATGTATAGATATATGTATTGTCAACTGGGAAAAAAATGCACAACATAAGAGCTGTGAGCTGAGTTTATTCACTCTCTCACTGAGGACTGTATCCTGGAGACAGTCTCTCAGATAACTCTAAGTAACTGCTCTGAAGAGGTGGGGGGAGAGGTCAGTACATGTGTGATTTTGGCAAAGGGGTACATGGACTCAAGCACACATCTCAGTAGAAGGTTACTGCTAGTCATGAGGAACAATATCTCAGTTTATCATTTTAGTGCTTTTCTAAATACGGGAAGATGCTAGAATCTGGGTTCATAAAAAATTTCTCCTGGAATATTTCTAACCATCTGAGGACTTGTTGTGCCTGTTTTCCCAGAGCACAGAGTGCCTCATTCCTGATCTTCACCCTGAATTCCTTTCAGGGTATATTGTACATTAGTGACTGCAGCGGCTGACTCAAGCCTTGTAGGAGAATATGATGGGCAACATTCTTTGTTTTACATCTGTATATATACATATGTGTATACGTATATACACAGAGAGAGAGAGAGACAGTCCTCATTTTGAACAATAGTGCAGGACCATAAGATGACGGTGCAAGCTAAAACAAAACAAGTTATCTTACTAATCTGTGGGAAAAATTATAATTGTTTCATGAACTTTGAAATTTTTTTGGTCAAAACATTAAAACGCCTCAGTGTCAGTTATAAATGTATAGAGAAGTAAAAAAAATAAAACAAATATGTATTTAACACACTATGATTAAAAACATTAGAAATTGAACTTGAAAATATTTTATTTCTTTGTAAAGAAGGTAACAGTGCTTTCCTCCTCCTCCTTATGCTGTAACTTTCAGTACAGAGCAAGCATGTTTTCTATGCCTTGGCAAGTTGTCATATCCTTTCTAAGTTGGGATCAGCTTCCAACATTTTGTTCTTTGAACTTTCAAGGTCATGAAGTATCTCAAAGGTTCTCTTTAACAGGAAGTTTCTTTGCCAGGATCACTTCCTCTGGTACATCTTCATCCTTTTTGTTACAATCTCTTTTCTCATTTATGTTGGCAAGTTTGCCTTTATTGAGTTCTTCTGGCTGCATAGCTAGGGTCGCTCAAATGGCAGCCGTGTCAACATTCCCTCAGCCAGCTATTTCTTCTGTAATTCTATTTAACTTCAATTCAGTTGTCACTTCCAGTGTCATCACTTTTTATTTCTTTGTTGAGATTTTATCTTTGTTAGCCACTTTCCTCTTTTAATTACTCATACTTATAAAATAACACATGAATTTATAACTAGGAGACAAAAAACAACACAACTGCACACTTTTTTGTCTGTGCCTAAGGGTGCACAGTGAGGAGTCACTGACAGAACGTAAAAGAATTGATGTATTAGTCACTGACCATGATCACATCTTCACATCTGTTATCTACATTATGATTTGTGAATGGAAGAGCTAGCAGTGGAGTTTGTACTTTTTGCAATTACTCATAGTTAATATACTGTGGAAGTTAAATTTAAACCGTGTTGTTGAGAGACTAGTGTTATTTGAGTAAACTATGTATCATGGTAACTAAAATTCCCATATATTGGAATGGTGCAAAGCAAGGACTGCCTCTGTGTGTGTGTGTGTGTGTGTGTGTGAGAGAGAGAGAGAGAGAGAGAGAGAGAGAGAGAGAAAGAAAGAGAGAGATAATTTATTTGCACTCTATCTTTCCATCTATAATGTAAATCCCTGTGTATCAGACACCTCTTATGTATCACTTCGGAGGTTTTTGGCTACTTCCTTTACACCAGCTGGTCTGTGACTGATTTCAAATGAAAAAATTCGGTTGTGCCTAGCCTTATGCTCACATCAGGCACTTCTCACCCCAAGTTTTCCTGTTTATATGGAGGTATGAGATGTCAGAGGATCTGCTTGATACCTATACACATGCACCCCAGTAGGTGAACCATAGAGAAATTCTTATTTCTTCCTTTAATTTAGATACACTGTTTTCAGACTCAGGAATTTGTATAGCCTCACAGGACATTCTTGTAAGATCAAGGAATCTCTTGTGCTGAACCAAAGGCCAAGATTTGGTTCTGAGTCTTCAAATGTTAACACACATGGATCTGGGAACCATGAGAAATAACATTGGCCTTTCACCATCATCTCAGAGACCTACTTCTAGAACTTTGCTTGCTGTCTTAACAGACTTGGCTTCTGCTAGGTTACAATTTCTCATTCCAAAAAGAGGAATAATTCTTTTCAGAATAGTGTAAGTATTCCAATGAACTAGATTGTACCACTACCATGTGGTTGCTTTGGGCTGTTCATACCAAAAGATCAATAGGCAAGGAAAGTGTTTAATGTACTCATGGGGTAATGAACCCAGAAATATTAAAAACATATATAGATTTGGAACTAACTACTATAGGAAATTAGGAGTATATTTGGATCTTGGGATTTACTGAGAAACATCTCATGATGTTTTCCTGACCGCTAATAACAATAGAGAATTACTGGAACCATGACCCAAGAAAAACAAGTCTATAAGGGCTGAGACCCTTTAGGGATGTGATTTTGGTCATTCCACTAGGCAAGTTACCAGAACAGTCAAAGCACAAAATGCTGGCAAAGGTCGAATACCTATTGTTTGGAGGGTATAGGAGGGAGGAGGAAAATCAGCTACATCCTCAGAACAAATTGCAACAGCAGAGTACAGCTTGTTTAGAGAAACTTCTTGCACTACCCTCCTTGAGAAAAAGTTGAGGATTATCTTTTTCTCTTGAAAATGGAGGCCACTATTGTAGAGTGTAAGCCAGACGGATTGCTCTTCTGTACCGTCAGTTGTGGTAGCCTGCTCAATGATGTACCAGTCATATTGGCTCCTTCCTGCCCTATTTCACAAGTTTTCCCCTTATTTGGTGGGATATTGTGCTTCCTGATAAAGTAAGGGTGTGTGATTTTTTTAGTTTCTAGCTCTGTTTGCTGGGGAGACCTGGTTAAGATATCCTATAAGGCAGAGAATGTGTTTGCTTGGCGTTTCTTGGCTTTTAGTATGTGTTTAGTGCCTACCTATGAGGTGCCAGCTACTGTAGTAAGTATTTAGGCTATGAAAACATACACAGTCCCTTCCTTGAAGGAGGTACAGTTCAGTGGGGAGTTGGGGGGATTTGGTATAAGAGGAAATAGAAAGTAAGAACTATCCAAGTTTGCCTGGTAGTCAGTGAAGACTTAGAGATAAAGTAATACTGCAGGTGAAATTTGAGGATGACCAGCAGATTTCCAAGCAGACAAGATGGATGAAGTTCTTCCAGGCAGAAAGAGTTGAGCTACAAAGCCATGAAGGCATGCTAGAACATGGCATATTCAGAATAGCCAGTAACTCAGAAAGACTGGCCTGTGTGAAGGATAAAGGTGAGAACTGAGATAATCCAGCAGTGGGGGCCTTGGGTTATGCAAAGAAATTAAAACATTATCACATGAGCAATAGGTGGCCATTAAGAAATTTTCATCAGAAGACCAACACAAACTGATTTTCTAGTTTGAAGGGCTTTTGGAAGGTAGGGAGAAGGACGCATTGGAAGTAGGAAGCAATTGTAATTGTCTAGCTAAGCGATTACGAAAAGCCTAAAGTAGGCAGTGCCAGTGGGTAAGAAGAATGAAGATGTTGAAGAGACTTTCAAAAGGTAAAACCAATACTGCTTGTTAATGTTTGGGATGGTAGGAAAGGGAATAAAGAAGAAGAAATAATCTACGATGATTTCCACCTTTATGGCTTAAGCAATACACCAAATTATAAAATTCCCAAAAAGAACTAAGTTATTCTACCCTCGAGATCTAGCAGCGGAGTGTTTGGCAAGGGGTTGATGTTTGGTAAATTTTAAATTGATTTCTAAATGATCCAGCTTCCTCTAGTACTGCCTATCCTACCAACCCTGCAAGCTGATTCCCATTGAGAAAGTCATCATGAACTAATATTGGTTTTTTAAGGAATAATTTAAATGTTTCTCTCTTAAATAAAAGTGATTAAAAATGTTCAGCAGTAAGTAAGTAAAATGTTTTGACTATATTCAGGCCTTGAGGCTTAGTTTCCACATTGAGGAGTTGAGTGTTCGGCCATCTGGATTTTCCACATGGATCCATTTGAAAAGGAAACTCCAAAGGTTTATAACACTAAATTAACTTGTTTCAAGGGCCAAGCAACATATTTCCTTCTTCTTGACTATCTTGACAGCTTACTTCTTTGCATTTCATCTGTGCACATATTTGGGGAGAAATGCATCTTTCAGTGTGATTCCCGACAGCCATATTATTTAAGATTCAAAGTGTTTTGCCTCCTGAGAATGCAAGTCACATTTGTTAATTTTGATTTATAGCTAATGTTTGGTACTCCACTCACGATTTTCACTTAACACACTTAATGAGCATCAGTTCTCACAGTGCCCCATATGTGGTCTGAAAATGTTATTTACAGCCTCTCAAGGAGGGAAATGTCACAACAAGAACTTAGATCTCAGCAGGCAGCAGAATAAGGCAGACTGGGATGAGCTGGGATCCAGGAACTTCACATATGCAGTTTCAGTGGGTCACATGCTCAGAGATGAACCTTCCTATAGACAGGATGTGTCTATTTAGCCAGAAAGGATTAGTATAATTACAAAGTTTCAAAATCCCAAATGTCACATGCAATCAAAATGCCATGTTGATGTCTTACAGATTGGGAAGTTAAAGGGCATTTGAATTTAACAAGTAGGTCATGGGTGATCACCACACAGATATTTTTAATAGGTTACAGAGGAAGAGGCCAGAGTGCAATAGATTGAGGTAAGAATAGAAGTGAAAGAGGATGGACAGTGGTTGTAACTTCTCTTATAAGAACTTAGTGGTAAAGGATAGAAGAGACATAAGACTGGATTTTGATTATGAGATTAAGGCAGAAAGGTGGGGTTTAACACTGTTTTGTAATCGGAAATTCTTGAATCAGTTTTTTAGTTTGAAAGGAAAAGAGCCAGTAAAGAGAGAAAGTTCAAAGAACAAAGAGAGAAGGGGGTTTGAATAGTGCTGGAGAAATGAGGAAAAATTAAGTCACGTAAAGGGAAAATAACTGCTTGTGTTTACCTATAATATTGAAGCAGGGCTATGGCTTATTAGGTTACACATGACTAAGGAAACCGACTTCAAAGGAGATTTATGGTGAAGCTAATATATATTATCTTCAGGAACTTTGACTTGGCATGGGCTTCTCCTATTAGAGGGACCCTAATAATGTTATGCTTGGTCATATGTGTTTGTACAATTTCAAAAACATATGATATTTTATAAGTAACTGGTAAAGACTACTATGTGTTTCTACTCCAGCTTCATTCTCATCATGCCTCTCCTTGTCTCGAGTGGCCAAAGAATGGCTGTGGGCATTTAAGGGATCTATCTAAGTGGAGTTTAATTTAGTTTGCTTTTAGTGAGATAGAGATGTGGCTTATAAGATGTGGCTTATTCCCATGTACAAATAAATTTTTGTCCATCATTTCAACATAGAAATATCCTCCAGGAATATTCTTATCATCCACTTGTCTGTTCACTGGGAACCATCACATTCAAGTGCATGACCACAGGTTGTCCAGCCACATAAAGGTAACACTATGTGTCTGGTGTACCAAAAGTTGTGGACAATAGAGCAAAAACAAAATGCGAAACGCATGAAGCCAGAAGTTAATCTTAGGCAAAATTCTCCAAACTATACAGCTTATTTATGAAAAAAAAAAAAAACTCAAAAATTCTAAAAGTTGGCAGTATTCTAAAAGTTTTATATGACTTTATTAATGAGTTGTAAAGCTGATACTTTTTTAAACTATCAATCATTAAAACATAACAAGTTTAGTCAATCATAGCCAATTCAGTTATCTTTTTTCCTATAGGAAATTGTATTTTAAAACCCTTATAAGAAGGGGCTTTCAAAGAGTGTGTAGCTAAAACATGTAGAATAAAAAGGAGTTTAGAAGTGTCAAGCAGTTAATTAGTAAAGATTATGCTGTTTTTCTGAATTTTCTGATGATTGTGCTATTTATCATATTTTAAATATATAATTTATTGCCATAGCTTTCTCTTTATAAATATTCGTTTTTGCACTCAATTTTGTATTTGTAACTTAGTAGTCTTTTTTCTCAGAGAGGGCTCCCCAAATTGTACACATTTTGGGTTGCACAGAACCTGGATCTACTGTGGCATGGGGGCTGAGTGTCCAGCTAGGAGTCAGGGGACTCCAAATTTGAGAATAGAAGGGATAAGAGACAGGGAGCCTGGTGGTTCACTACAGAAAATGGAAACCTGGGTAATATTTGTAGAGCATTGCAACTTTCCAGACACTGTGGTGGACACTTCATTTGTGTTAATTCATTTAGTCCTCTCAATACTAATATCTGACCCTTAGTGAGCATTTACCCACTTACCATATGGCAGGAACTATTCCATGCATTTTACATACATTAACTCATTCAGTCGTCACAACAAGCCTAGGAGATGGTTGCTGTTATTATTCCCCATTTTACTGGTGGGGAAATTGGAAGGACTCTAATCAGTAGTAGAGCCATGATCATGCCTGGGCTCTTTGTCTTCAAAACTACAACTTTAGCCCCTATCGTATGCTTGCCTCATAGTGACGTAAGTAAATCTTTTTTTTTTTTCCCCCCTCTGTTAACTCTAAGGACATACAAGATCAGATAATTGAAATAACTTGTTCAAGGTCACATAGTCTGTGATGGAACTAAGATTTGAAATTCTTGAGTGGTTTCAGAACCAATACACGTTTCTGCTGCACCAAACTGTCGCTCATTAAGACTGGTTATTCTATGTTGTGTACTCAACAGAAAATCTCCAAATATGGAAATTCAGAAAAAGCCCTTTTCTTGTCTGGTACTCAGTCCTCAGACCGCAGCTGGGTGAGAAGGTTGGAGAGGAAATCCTGAAGCATTTGGTCTGTGCCTGGTAGGGCAGTGCTCTTGGGCGAGACAGAGAAGGTCAGCTAGATCCGAACTGCCAGGAGACATAACAGAAAAGCAAGCAGAGGATTAAGAGAGGAGTCAGTACAGGTTACGGCTCAGTGCAGGTGTGGTTTCACAAATGCTAAGTGACCCGTTATCTGACTATCAGAAAATAATGCCATAGATGAATTCTTGTCACCTTTATTTTCAAAATTACTTTCTGTTTTGGGGGGATTCTTTTGTTTGCTTTTTTTTAAGTCAGAGAGAAGTCCTTCTCATTATATTTGTCATTGCAAATCACTTAGTAAACTATTAAATGTCTGTGACATGACACAAAATGACAAAGTCAATTCTTGTTCCTTGAGCTTTTATCACACAGGACAGCCAGCGCTGGCTAAGGCAAATGGGGGAAGGATTTTTAAAAGTATATTTGTCATGAGTTATCAATAAAATGTATTCATTGCTGTGGCCATACTAATTTGGTATAAATTAACTAGATTGTAAATCACCTAGGAATTGTATTCTAGTTCTGGGAACAGGCATCCATAAATATAAATTCTGAACAAGCACAAGTGCTCATGACATTGACATAGAAAGTCAGAAAACGGAGTTAACTAACAATGACACTTAATCTAGTTCTGGATAATAGTGATTTTGAAAATAAAAGAGCAAAATGAGACTAATATTATCAAGAAAGGGGTAAAGTGAAAACAGAATGGTATGATGGAAGACCGAGGGAACAGAGGTTTGCTTTTGTTGGAGACTGTGGTGAGTGATATTTGATAGGTAGGTTGGGTCTAGACTGTCAAGATCAAACTGAGGAATCTGGACTTCATAAAACAGAGAACTATCAAACTTAAAAGAGGTCAATTGCTGAGTGAAGTCTGTTGTTTTGGGAAAATTGATTAGGTGTCAATATGCAGAATTATTTGGGAAGTTCAGGAGTTCCAGAAGAGAGATCGAATGCAGGGAAATCTTATAAGATATTAAAAATTTCCAACAGGCAATGTTCAGAAGCAGAAGTAAGGTGAGAAGTACTGGAATTCACATGTTTTAAAGATGAGACAGGACTTGATGACTCTACAACATAGCTGGTTGTGTGAAGAAGGATGAAAGCATTTACTAGGTAGATGCTATGTGGGCAGGATATGGTGTCCTACAAGTAGTGAGAGAGACAGAGACAGAGGGAGGGCAGGAGGGAGGAAGGGAGGGAGGGGACTTAATGTAGTGAATTTCGGTGTTCATGGTAGAGATTGGCTACCTGTGGATGTAAAAGAGACTGTCTGCAAACATGTATCCTGTATGCTTAGGACACTCAAATCTCTAAAACATTATCCACCTCCCTTTATTCTGTACCCAAGCTCACCAATCAAATTTCTAATTGTTTATTTGGTTTACCACATATATGTGTGTGTGTACACACACACACACACACACACACACACACACACACATACACACATATATCAGGAAAGTACTGGCTAGAGATCATGAATAATACAGACTCTAGAAAGTACTTTCCCCATGGTACAAGAAGCCTTGGCATTCTGGTTTACACATATGTTCCCTGTAGATTCGATTAGATGAATGTGTCTCACTGGGTCTGATTAACTCTGGGGCTTGGACAAGATAGAGGTTCTGAGACCAGTTCTGTGCTGTGCCCAATTAACCAAGATCACGCTTCCTTTTAGGGTCTGCCTTGGTGCTAGTTACACTAACTTTGCAGTTTCCTTATGTGATTCACATTTCACAGTGCTCCAAACTGCAATCCTCTACAGAGACAGGACTATCCCTATTGTAAGATGTAACTTCTCTGTTTCATCCTTGGAGGCTCATTCAAGGAATTGAAATTTCACGTAAATGAATTGATATGATTTGATCATTTTGGAAGGTATGAAAGAGAAAATTATCCTGACATATGCTCACATTTTGATTGTGATTAAGTAGTCATAAGTGGATGTCACTTTTCAAAGAGAAAGTCTAACAGAATAACTGAAAGAGTCCCAAGGTCTCAGTTCACGCAGTCTTGGGTGACCCATACTGAACTACCACATCTTCCTTGTCTTCCAGACGATAAAGCAGTTGTGAGAAGTAATCAAATATGTTCCTATTGATTTAAGTTTCCCTTATGAAAGGTGCTTGCATAAGGGAAACAAATACTATAAGAAACAATTTATGATTATAGACATGTTCCTAAATGACCTACAGGTTTATAGTTTAATGAAGTACAAATGAACATACTTTGGACTTTAATCCAGTATGCAGCAGACCATTAATCTATGACCATATAAAAGGCTAAACATTTCTTTTTCTTTTTTTCTCTCCTTTTCCTTTCTTTCTCTCTCTTTCTTTATTTCTTGCTTTCTCTGTGTTGGAGTCTATGATCTGCTTCATCATTTCTGTATCTCGATTACATTTTAAAGTAAGAATCAGAAATCCCATATGATCTATGAACGTAGAGAAGATAAGATAGAAAAGAAAGGGTAGGAATGTCTGTACATATTTGTGAGATTAAAAAGAAAACAGAACAGTGTATCTGAGGAAAATAGGCAATATTTTAAAAAACCCAAGATGTAACCAGATTTCCATTCAATCTAGCATCTTTTCAAATACTTTGCATCTAATAACAGCAGAAATGGGAGTGTATTACATCAAAATGACATATAGAAGGGGCTCACCCAGCTAGCAGACAGAGGCTCTTAGTGCTTGGGATGGTGTTATTTGATGTGTTTATGACTATTGCTTAAGCATGTTCAGAATTTTATATACAGAGATATGAATGGTACTTACTGTATCTCAGTATAACCACATCTGCATAAAAGGCATATGGAGATGAATTCCCTCTGTACACTTTACCCCAAATTACCAGTGTTAATGATGTCCAGAAATTTTACTGGAAAAACAAATACTGGATATAAAAGTAAAGGTGTAGTTTTCAGGAAGATTGATCCTCAGATTTATTAGTAAGGGATATTTCAAATAAACGTCTTATTAATTGCCAATTGATGACCTCATGATGAAATATGCTTCTAACATGGCTTCATTTCTCCCAGGCATCAAATGGATATAAAGATCCGTTCCCATGAAATGGGTCCGTTCGAAGTAGGAACAGAGTAGAAGAAATTCCCACTCTTCAATTTAGCCAGCAAAGCCAAGAAGGGACTCAAGTGAAGCATGAATTCCAGGGAAAGCTAGGTGACCACATACTTAATGGCAGAATGCTGAGAGATTTTCTAAAGTATATTATAAACACAAGTAATTCTCACCTGTGTAAATGGCTAGGTGGGTGTACCCACAAACTCCTTGGACTGTGTGGAATGGTTTCATTTCTCAGTATTTCTTAGCTTCTGAATTTAGTAGGTTCCCTGTTTTGCCATAACTTTTTCCCATGGCAGCAATTTTCATGTTTTTATAGCATTTTTATGACCCATTGAAAAGCCTCTTGGCACGATGTTTGGCAATGTTTCACCTCAGATGCTGCCACAAAAGAATTCACAACAGTAGGGAGCAGAGCTTCATCAAGGAATCCAACCTATACTTGCCCCAGCTATAATGGATGTCAGCCCCCAGGTATCTCCCATTACCCTACAACTAACTCAGTTCTACTCAGTTCCCCAAATCGATGAGAGCTAACTCTGGACAGAAATCAGGAGAGCCTTTCTCATGAGTAGGTGAGTCCGTAGCTTTAAGCCTCTATGTGAGGGCACCCATATGAGAACCAAACTGCTGTGTTAAGTCCCAATCAATCTAATTTGTCCTATTACATAGTTTCAGTGGAAAATTTAGTTCCCTACCAAGACTAAAACCTTGGAGGAAACTGTAGATCAGTTGACTGAGGAACTTAACTTCCTACTCATTTCTTTCCATCTAGTTTATACCAGTGTCGAATGCCCCATATTGTGGATCTGAGCCCTGTAGTCTCAGAGGGTGAATGGAGCCCCCCTGGAACGTATCCAGATGCTGATGCCCATCCCTAAGACTGCCTAGACACTGCTGATGCTATCTGCACCCCATGCTGACTCAGTCCTGATTTCCAACCCCTACCCTTCATCCTCACCTCTGGCTAACAACAGCAGGATAAGCAAGAACAGATTCATTAGCTTGCACTTGGACTACTGATGTGGATTTCTGAGCCTTCCTTATGAGACACCCAGTACCCTCAATCTTAGCACACCCCAAATATCATGCCCAGAGCATTACTCTGTTTGGCCACTCAGGCAGCTGGAAGAGAAAGGTAGACCCATTTTTCAAGAGGGGAAGGAGGCCATAGGGAACAAAAGTCCAAGGCATCTCTAACAAATGGGGAGCTGGAATGGGGGAAATAATTCTGCTTTCTCCATCCAGTCCCATTATCTAAAAGGGCGTAAATAGTATTGGTCTATTAAGAAGGAAGGGAGGGTGGGAGGGAGAAGGAATGATACTAGTAAACCAACAGATTAATTCAAAGCCTAGATAAGAAGCAGAGTAGATATGGAGAGCTCCATTTTCCTTTCATCCCTCCTCATTTCTTACTATTTAGTTGACTGTAAATTGGAAGTTGGGAGTGAATCTCTTGCTTTTGAACCTGATGTAGTCTGAATTAAAATCAACCTGAGAAGCCTGCTAAGTCTAGCCAAAGTTGAGTCAACATTTATCCTGAGGATGCCAAGGAGATTGTATTGTTCTACTTTTTCAGATTCCTCCTCTCTCTCCCCCAACACTGTGCTTTAGTTATACCAAGCCATTTTCTGTGTGTGTTCCCTACAATCTATTTTATATCTCTGTGCTGTTTAATGATAATGTTCTCTATCCCTAAAATTCTCTAGCCTTCTTCCTATGCAGGGGGCTTGGATTGATTTTCCAAAGCCAACATTAGATGTCACTTCCTCTCTGAGGCATTTTTTAAGGCACCCATCCCTGTTTCTGTTGGCAGAGTGAACCATCTTCCCCTCGGAGTGTGGTACCAATTGGTATTATTTCACAGTATGGTGGGAGAGGGAAATATACAAGTGAATAAGTAGATTGCAGTTGGTAAAGTAGATATAAATGGTAATCAATAATTATAATAGATTATGGTGATTGTAAAAATACAGTACAAATATAGATGAGGTGGTGATTGATGGGTCATATTCAAAAGTATTATTAAATCAATAAGCATTTTTCTGGATGACATTTTCATATGGCTTTCCCAAAGGCTCTACCCATACTTCACCTCACTTAACATTTTTGTAGTTGTTGTCTTGAATGAGGTAGATATCATGCTTATTTTGATTCCCCAATCCATTAAGATTGCTAATGCAGTGGATAACAAAATAAAAATTCAAAAAGGTTTCAACAAACTGGATTTGGTGGATGAAATTTAACTTGTGGAATGGGTGCTGGGTCTTCTCATACACTGTTGATGAAATTGGAAATTGACTGATACAGTTTTTTTGGAAACTTGGCAACACATATCAAAAACATAAATTAAAAAAAAACCCTTTAAACCAGACATTTCACATCTAGGGATATTTTCAAAGAAATAACCAGACATGCTGTTTAATTTTTGTGTTTTATTTGAAATAATAAAAATAAGAAATTGAGCACATCAGTGATATAGCTACATATACATACATACATACATATAGAATGTATGTCAAAAACAACACACTTTAAAAATCACATTAAATGCAACTAGAGATGATCATACTAAGTGAAGTAAGTCAGAAAGAGAAAGACAAATACCATATGATATTACTTATATGTGGAATCTAGAATATGACACAAATGAACCTATCTATGAAACAGAAACAAAATGAGGGTCATAGAGAATAGACTGGTGGTTGCCAAAGGAGGGGTGGGTGGGAAGAGGATAGTAATGGGAGTTCGGGATTAGCAGATGCAAACTGGCATATATAGAATGGATAAACAACAAGGTCCTACTGTATAGCACAGGGAACTATATTCAATATCCTGTGATAAACCATAATGGAAAAGAATATGGAAAAGACTGTATATATATGTATAACTGAGTCACTTTGCTGTACAGCAGAAATTAACACAACATTGTAATTCAACTATACTTCAATAAAAAATAAATCTAAAATATCACATTATAAATAGTATGTAATTACAAGATAAATAATATTGTGCAAAACTGAAAGACAAAAGCAAAATACAAGATCATTTGAACAGCATTGTATAAAGTCACATTACAAATGCATATACAACTCAGAGGTCTTTCAGGAGCACACTGGCTCTCAGAGAACCATTAAAGCTTGATTTCCATCCTTTAGTCATGATTTGTGGAAATACACAACCTCCCAACTTTCTGCTCATTCCCAAGGGCTCAAGCACTCCTGATCCAGTGCCTAAATTTATGGATGATGTCTTTTTCAGGCTTCATCACCTCGGGTAAAATGTTCCCCCGTTTTATCAGTTTCCATAAAATATCCACTCACACTAAGCAATGGATGAATTCTTATTGAATTCACGGAAGAGGCTGGGGGTTACAGGGAGGAGTTACACCACAGTACCCTTGAGCTTCCACCACTTCTTTTGGCCTCCACACTTCCTACTCATCCACCCTTTCCCCTCCTCTCACTCCTGGTCCTCACTCCCTCCCTCTTGGTGCCTTGGTGTCATTTGATAACCAGGCCCTGCCTAGGGATCAACTTCTGCCTCAAGGATCAACAAATACAGTGTTGGGGAGGAAAAAAACTTCCCTCTACCCTTTAGGTTCTTCTGGCTGGTCTAAGAATTAAATTGATATAAAACAGATTAACAGAAGAAAATCAAATTTCATTATATATGTTCAGGAGTCCCGCATACATGAGAGGGTTAGAGACAGGTAAAATGAGGTTTGTATGCCATCCTGAGCTAAGGAATGGACTAGGGGCCTGGGGCTTCCAAGGACAGGAGGGTCATTCACAGGACAATAAGAAGAAGAGCAGAAGTTTGGAGATTAGATGTTGTTTGCCCTACCATAGAGATGGAGCCACTTACATAAAAGTTTTCTCTGATAATAACTCTTCTCTGGGAAAAATCCCCAATTTAAATTCTCCTAGGTAGCTAAGAGAGGGCAGTAGTTTCTCTTGAACCCTCAGGGTCTCGATTGCCTTTCACTCAAAGTAATCCTAATCCTCATGCAAAAGTGCCACATTTAAGGGGAGGCTCATTCTGAACGCCTGCAACAGTTATATGTATGTTGGCTGTTACAGTGATAATATTCCCAACTAATTATATATATATTTGTATAGATGAAAGCATGGGGGTCTACCAAAATATTAATAGCAGTTAATTCTTGGTGGTAGAAATGAAAGTGATTTTTATTGTTATTCTCTAATTCTGAAACTTTTAAAACTGAACAAGTGCTACTTTTTATTACAAAGAAAAAAGTATTTTTTTTAAAGTGGAATTGTTTCATGATATAGTGAATTCTCCAAAATTAGAGACGAGACCATAGTTTGGGGGACTATTTTAGAGGTAATGTTATAGGAGGGTCCTTCTAAGTATACAATTTTATGATTCAGGGGTATTGTTAAGATGATATAATGAAAATGAGAGTACTTTGAAAAGTACGAATCTCCATAAAAATACGCTATTATTTTGATGTTTTGTAGTGTAGTGATAAGTACAATTGCTGGCACTGAATAGGATCTAAACTTCTAGAATAGGATGGAACAGACGATTTTAGGGTAGACATATGCTATAGTTGTTCAAATCCCAAAATTCATGTTTGAAAAGACACCCTATCTCTTCATTTCTTTCCTTCCCTTAATTCCTGAGTCTCTCCTTTATTCTACCTAGGGCAATAGGAAGGAAAGAAGGGACAAAGTTTTACTTCATTATCATGGTAAATGTAAGAATTTAAATAAGTAACTGTTGTCCTATGATGTTATGTTTACACCTGTAAAACACAGATCTCTAATCCTCTTTTATGTCTTCCGGAATTTTTAATCCAATCCTGTAATTGTTCACAGCAGTCAATAAAAAGCAAGCTGATTCATGAATAAAAATTAAAGAAAGCAAAGTTCATAGGTAGGAAGATTGGTAAATATTTGGGGTTAGAAAAATAGTCAGGTCTTTTCCGAATGGTCTAAGGAGGGTTAAAATCAAACAAACATATTCCTTGCTTGTTGGACCTGAAAGTATCAGGAAAACTTTTCAGTCGTGATGGGCTCTTGCTTGTTTTGTTTCATTTTGTTTTATTTTTTGCTTGTTTTAAATTTTGCTTGTTTTCATTTTTTTTAATTTTTGCTTGTTTTAAATTTTGCTTTATTTTATTTTGTCTTTTACAGTTGTCTAAGAAAGTTTAAACAGGGGTTAGCATGTAGGAAAAAATTTTCAAAAACCTTTAGAAATATGAGGTCCTTGTCATCATTTTCAATGAGTGTCATCCATGAATATAAAGCATACTTTAAGCTCCATGAAACCTTAGCATTAAGATTATGGCACATGTTATTGGCCTTTCCTAGGTTCTGAAACTAGAAATTCATCTGCCTCTAACCTTTCCACCCAAGTCGACTTCATATATAAGTAAAGAGCAAGTTGAAATTACAGGGAGCTGTAAAGAAATGGAAGTTCTCCACTTTCTTCTTTGAAAACCAATATTAAAATATATGAGGTGCAATTGTCAAACTAAAAAATTGTCCGATGATTCATAGGGAATGAGTGGCCAGCAGGCCGCCCTGACTGATCCCTTACATTACTGATTTTTAATGGGTCTTTGGGAAAGAAGATGGCGGTTTCCCATCCAAGTCAGACAGCAATGAAGGCGGGGGCTGGCGGGCAGAGGGAGGGTGAATGGCCAGAAACTGAGCACAAAGGGACGAGGATGCCACCCAGCACGGTATGTTCAGATGTTAAATTTTTCAGTAAACAGCTTGTAAATTAAATCCCAAAGGACTCAATTTCCCCTCCTCCCATGCCTTCTCTCTCCCACCTGCCCCCCTCTTATCATCTCCCCAGGGAGAACCAAGCGTACATGTCAGGCATCCTTTTAACTTGTCAGGGACTTAACTCTAGCTGAGGCAGCCAGATACTACAGCTAAATGGATTTACACATTTGAGGGTGACTATCTGCTTCTGTTCTCTGAGCTATGGCATTGATGTCTAATTTGTTGCTTACCTGTCACAGCAGCATTGATTATTGTAACCAGTCTGTGAAGGAGGCAGGGGTTTGGGACAGACATGAGATGCTGTCCCCCTCATTTGGCCAGGCGACTGCTTCTCCCTGAAAGGTCCTGGACCATCATCTACTTGATCTGTGTGATAGAGATAGAGTAAATATGTAGACAGGGATGGAGTATGTGCTGAACGTGGGAAGGGAGCAAAAGGGATATGAAATTGTGCTCCTGTTCTTCAAAACTCCCAACTCCGCTTCTGTGAGCATCGCGAGCAGTAATGTTTGAAGCTTTCACTTGTTGGTTGCCTTTTACTGGACACTGTTCACTGACTTCATTCATTCAGCCAACGTTTATTGAGATTGTTTATAGGCTCCTAGCAACTGTCCTTTAAGACCTTGATTCTTACCAACATGAGCTCTGAACTGAACAAATTCCTATGGATCTGTACATCTAGATCCCAGGGGAGAGGGAAAGGGGTTATTCTGCTGGAATTGGGCATCGTGGAGGTAAATTGTTGGAGATTCTCCTTATACAAAGACCCGATAAACCTAATGCAAGGGCTTCCCTGGGGGCGCAGTGGTTAAGAATCCGCCTGCCAAGGCAGGGGACACAGGTTCAAGCCCTGGTCCGGGAAGATGCCACATGCCGCGGAGCAACTAAGCCTGTGCGCCACAACTACTGAGCCTGCGCTCTAGAGCCCGCGAGCCACAACTGCTGAGCCTGCGTGCCACAACTGCTGAAGCTGACATGCCTAGAGCCCGTGCTCTGCAATGAGAGAAGCCACCACAGTGAGAAGCCCGCGTACCACAACGAAGAGTAGTCCCTGCTCGCCGCAACTAGAGAAAGCCCACGTGCAGCAATGAAGACCCAATGCAGCCCAAAATAAATAAAATAAATTTTAAAAAACAAAAAACAAAAACCTAATGTGAGAAACAGTTAAGGTATATGGTGGTAAATGGCCAGTGCCAGAGTTGGAGCAGTGGAATAACCGTATGTAGTAATAGTCCTTTAAACTCTTGGGAAGTTTATTAGTAGAGAAAATCACTGCAAAGGAAAATAAAGTTGGTGTGTATCTTACGATCTTGAACATCTTAAGAGCTTGTGATCTTATCATAAATATCAGTATAATAAATGATTTGACAGGCCAGGAGGATGCCTTCACCAACTTGCTGTGTCCTCTCCTCCCGCTTCCCGTGCCCTGTCTCCACTGGTTTAACCTGGAGGAATAAACCAGACTGTGTCAGTCCTGCCACGGTCACGTGCTCCTGGGAGCAGGCCGTGCTGGGGCCTGTGTGATGTTAATTAAAGCATTTTATGACCTAGTCCTTCAGGGAAGACATGCACAGGTGCCGTCTCAATAAACTGAACAAGCAGTATTAAATAACAGAAGTAATACCATGAGTGATTTTAAAACAAGCAATGGACGTCCAAGCCCCTACTGTTGGCGGTTTAATAAATAATCCTAACACAGAGGGGATAGAGTCCTTCTCCATTCCATCATGGTGACTGTTGAAGTGAGACTAGACATTAGTAACTAGAGCAACACTGGAGGTGACACATGAAATGACACCTACAACCCCTAAACTCAACTTCAGGACCAGCTGAGAGTAACAGGCCCTACAACAGGAAGCAGGAGTGTACCCTGTTGGGCAGAGAACGCTTCACAGAGATCGTAGCTCAGGACGGCAACAGGCCTCAAGTCTTTTCCTGTAAAGGAGTGTTTCTCAGCCCTGGCTGCGTGGTAGAATCACCTGGGGAACTTTTTTTAAAAACACTGATGCCTGACTCCTACCCTCAGGGATCCAGATTCAAATGGTCTGGCATGAAACCTTGTGATCAGTGATTAGGATCCTTAGGAGTTCTAATATGCAGCAGGGGTTAAGAACCACTGCCATACAGAAAGGGAGGGACAGGATAGGCTGGTTCAAACAGCTAAGCCATTACGCCCTGGAGCTAAAGACTAAGGCTCTGATGAGCCACACGCACTCATTTGAGGGTACTCCTCCAGGTAGCTGTGGCTTGAGAAATGTAATTTACACGTAAAAGATCAAACAGATACACATAGTGTGTCTCCAGCAAGTATATTGGCTAAAATCAAATCATGTTTGTCCTATAATCCAAAACAAGTCTTAGGAGATACCTATATCTATATCTATATGATTAATATAATGTAATATATAATGTATAAATGTAGTATATAACGAGTAATAATGTTATGAATATATGTATATTCTTGAAACATTCTTAGTAAATTGATCAATAAATTGCCTGTTTCTTTGCAATAAGGCTAAAACATTCATGATAAAGAAAGATTTCAAGAGAATTTTTAACAGCAAGTGAGAGTCTGTGAGTAAAGAAACAAAATATTTCAGACACAGGGCACAGACGTCTGATAATGAGGGTCTGAATGACTAAAGAAAATATTAATAGTTTGTTTTCAAATTAATCTTCTTTTGGAAATAATCTCTCTTGCAAGGTGATTTTTTTCACCATTTATTTAGAACCTGTGTATCTCTTAAGATGATGCCTCATTTGTAAGGTGGACAACACAAAAACCGCAAACAAGTATAACATGGAATCCCTCTAGGGTTAAATTAATACTTTTTGTTCTTTTTTTACATTTATTTATTTTATCATTATCAAGAATTGAAAATTATTGAGCCTTCTCTGCACATGCAGGATCACCCTAAGTATAGTCAAAATTATGTCTCTTTTCTGTTATTTGATCTCTAAAACAACTTCTAAAAGATGGTTGGGAATCCATTCAGAATCAAGGTCAGGATGGGCAGTGTTACAATAAAGAAAACTTGGTTATGGTTATCAAAGGGGAAAGGTGTGGGGGAGGGATAAATTAGGAGGTTGGGATTAACATACACACACTACTATATATAAAATAATCAACAAGGACCTACTGTATAGCACAGGGAACTCTACTCAGTAGTCTGTAATAACCTAGATGGGAAAAGAATCTGAAAAAGAATGGATATATATATATGTATAACTAAATCACTTTGCTGTACACCTGAAACTAACACAACACTGTAAATCAACTTCACTCCAATATAAAATTAAAATTTTTTAAAAATAAAATAAAGGGGCTTCCCTGGTGGCACAGTGGTTGAGAGTCCGCCTGCCGATGCAGGGGACATGGGTTCGTGCCCCGGTCTGGGAAGATCCCACATGCCGCGGAGCGGCTGGGCCCGTGAGCCATGGCCTCTGAGCCTGCGCGTCCGGAGCCTGTGCTCCGCAACGGGAGAGGCCACAACAGTGAGAGGCCTGCGTACTGCAAAAAAAAGAAAGAGCTCATTTTTAAACTCCTGACACAATACACATAAAGAGTTTTCTGATATTTTCTCCTATGTATTAATGCAGTCAGACACTGAATATGCTTTACCATCAAATTCCTAATATGAATACAATAATATATAGGTACATTTCAAAACACTTTCAGATCCATTAATGTATTTGATTCTTACAAAATGGCTCTGATGTTGATAGAATAAGTGTCTTATCTCCAATTTACGGATGAAAAAACAGACACAGTTCTGGATAATGTATTTCTTAATGTTACACAAAAACGGAGTGGCAGGCAGATCTAAAAAGGGATTAGACTTTCTAACTTTCCTACCACAATCCCATAAATAACTCCGTGGTTTTCACATGATTTCTGTATAGATCATTCTGAGGGGTTTTTTTGTTGTTTTATAAAAGGAGGTGATATATTTTCCCCCCTTCTGATTTTGCATGGGCTGAACAACTCAATTATATCTGGATCACAGGGATCTACCATTTTGTAGCTGTCTGGCATCCTCTTGTCCCCCCCCCGTGCCTGAGAGGAAAGCCTGATGCATTAGCTCTGCTCTTTCCTTCTGTTGCTTAAGCAATGAAGAAAACATTACCCTAATCACACTCGGTGTGTGCTATCTCCAGGCACAGCTGTTGTGTAGTCTTTCCAAGCTCAGCCATTAAGGAGTCTTACCAGTGACAGAGCCCAATGAGAGCTGCAACGCCAGACACTTGCCCTCTAATAACATACATTTCTGCTTTCCTAGCTAATTCCCAGGAAAGAGAGCCTGTCGGGCAAGGTTTCACAGTCCATAACTCTCCTTTTATTGTCACTTTCCCTCCTCCCTTTGAGGGGCAGTTTGTGAGCCAACTCCCAAGCACAGCCCATGGAGCAAAAGATTAAGCATGGCTTGGAGTCAGCCTCTTTATCAAATGAGCCCATAGAGTTTGAGCAAAAGCAAGCCTCAAAGAGACAGATTCGCTTTGGCAACTGGTGCACGAGTGAAGATGACCGTAGGAGAAGCAGTTGGTATCAGAGGCTAAAAATCGCAAACGGTTATGGCTGCCACGGAATACAACAGTGTCAAGGTGTCTCCTCCTGCCTAGTGAAGTAATTGGAACTGATTGTTCCTGGGCTTTGAAGACCATGCTACCGACCTGCTATGGGTAGGAATGGAGTTTTCTGGAAGTGGGAATCGGTGATGAGATTATGAGATATTTATAAAAAACTTGGTTTACAAAACACACTTACTTCTATGAACTTCTTTGAAGATATAATGGCAAAAATATGGGTTTTCAGTCAGAGATCTCAATTCAAATCCCAGCTCTGCTCTTTACTAGTTGTGTTACCTAGAACTTATTATTAATGCTCTTTTAACACAGAAGTTTCTCTGTCTATAAACTGGAGGGTAATCATGCCCACCTTCCTAAAGTCATTGTTTGGATTAAAATCCATATGTAATTTAAGTGTTATATCTAAATCCCACACTTATTAGAATATAGAGCTTCTCATTAAATGGTGACTCTTATGACTTAGCAAGAGCCATGTGATTTAGGATGATTATCATTTTATCATTGAGAAGATGGAGACTCAGATTTCAGTGATTTGCCCAGGATCCAGAGCTGGAAGAAAAAAAAACCAAGACCCAAACACATCACTCAAATATATAAACAATTAGTTCCATCTCTCCAGAACTCAGAAATTGGACAAATAACCAAAAATTTTTAAAAGCCTCCAGTTCTTTGCCTTGGCTTTTTTCTCTGAATTGCATGAGATTTTAGTCCTTAATTGAATGTACTTACTATTAAAGAGGTATCAATACATTGGAGGGATGATGATGTAATTGGCCATGAGTAGTAGAAGAAGGAAGGGAAATTAGGGGAGGGGGGATGACATAGGAATCAAATACATCCTGCACTCACTTAAATTATTTCATAGAACAAGCTTAAGATAAATGAAGAGAGACGTAGTTCTTAGATTGAGAAAAAGTATAAGGAAGGACTGAACACACATCATCTATAGAGAGGGAATGTGGACATATGTGGTTCATCTGCCTGAATCAGGAGGAAGGAGAAGAATTATATGGAAAAGGGTTAGAAGTAGTTATTCACCTCTGTACCTTAGACCTAGTTAGCTTTTGCACAGCCTTGTTACCATCCATTGACAAGCTGAGATAGGACAGACTGTAATTAAACTATTAAACTCTTGTGATATACTTTTTGAAGGCTTAGATCCCTTGAGCATATCAGAAGTCTCTTTCTGGAGAGAATCACTGCGGGATCCATTAGGCTGACAGAACCTTTTTCCTAGATTCCGCCCTCCTGAGTTCTTGTCATGACTGAACTACCTTGCCACAGCCTTGTCCCCTTAGTGTCCGAGGACAATAGGAGCCTCACAATGTACCAGACTGTTTTAAGCACTTTAGATTCTCAGATAATCCTAGGTGGTAATACTAATGATATCCCATAATGAAACAATGAAAGTGAAGCACAGAGAAGTTAAGCAATTTGCCTAGTGTCTCACCACCAGAAAACAATGGAATTGGCACTTGAACTCATGAACTCTACCTCTAAGGCACGTGCTTATATCCAGGACAATGTATCTCATGCCAGTTCTTCTCATACTACCTATGGTCAGAGGTTTATTTTGTTTTATAACATATTGTGAGCAAATACTTTTATAAACTACACTAAAAGTCAGTTAGTAGAAAAATGAAGTTAAAAGATATCCAGACTGGAACTCAAATTCTTAAATTACCATTAGATTCAACATGCATGCAGTTACTCTGTAAGTTGCTGTAAAATTTTCTAAGTGCTTTCTCAATGCTTACTGTCACTTTCTTTATGTACCATGGACCATTAGTGCCCTCCCCTCCCCCCCCCAAAAAAAACCCAACACACTTTGAGTGGCACTGCTGTAGGCTTAGGGGACTGGGGATGGGCACATTTTGTATCACTGAAATGAGTGAAGTTGGCAACAAGGTCAACTCTGAAGCCACAAACCCCTAGGCCTGTGTTCTCTAATCACCTAAGTTAACCAGTCATCTACCCTGATTGAGAAATTACAGATGGAGGGGCCCTTCAGAATGGAAATTAGGACTTACCCCATGCCATACTGAAGGGAGCTGAATGGTCCATGCATTAACTTACAAAACAACTTTTTTTTTTTTTTTTTAAATTTATTTATTTATTTATTTTTGGCTGTGTTGGGTATTCGTTTCTGTGCGAGGGCTTTCTCTAGTTGTGGCAAGTGGGGGCCACTCTTCATCGCGGTGCGCGGGACTCTCACTGTCGTGGCCTCTCTTGTTGCAGAGCACAGGCTCCAGACGCGCAGGCTCAGTAATTGTGGCTCACGGGCCCAGTTGCTCCGCGGCATGTGGGATCTTCCCAGACCAGGGCTCGAACCCATGTCCCCTGCATTGGCAGGCAGATTCTCAACCACTGCGCCACCAGGGAAGCCCACAAAACAACTCTTGAAAAATTTCTTTTTTTAAGAACTAGCAATCTTCTTTCCCCCAATTGCTCTTGTATCTTAATATGAATTTCCTATTTCCTTATGTTTTCTTAGGGCCAAAAGCGTTTGACACATTTCCTGAAAAATGAAAGATATCCAATCAATGTTTGTGATTGAAAATTCACATTTATTTCAATAAATACTATTTATATTAAAACTTCAGGGAAGAATGACACCATATGTATACCACACAAGTCTGAAATGATGACACACTCCCTATCTGGAGCTGTAGTACTAAAAGGAAAATATTATAGACAAACATTTTTTTCATTATTGAAGTATAATTGACTTACAATACTGTGTTAGTTCCAGGTACACACAAAGTGACTCAATATTTCTACACTTTACAAAATGATCACCACTATAGACAAACATTTAAAGTGACAATTTATTCAAATGAAGTTGGGGGGAGTAAGAAGAAAAGAGTTAAATTTAAAAGTGTTTACTACTTTTGCATTATTAAAGAATTCACATATTTTAATATTCATGCTATAAACCTAATGTTCTTGTTATTATAACTTGGAGGCTTTAAGCCGTGCATGATTGCTCACATAATAAAGACAGCCTTCATAATAAAGTTTTGTATAAATGTCTTTAAATCAAGAGCACCACATTTCATGTTAGTCTTCAAAACTACAATTAGTCATTATTTTTCTAACAATTCATAAATGTGACTCACATAATGAGAGCATGCAGTTCGTCACTTGTGGAGACCAATAAATCAATCTCAGCACCTATTAAATACTGAAAGCTTTCCTAGGTACGACTGGATAGGGATGGTAAGCGGGTAAAAAAGGAATATAAAATTGAATTCTGCTCAAGTAGGGTATAGGTTAGTTGGGAACACATGAAACAATGAGGCAGTAGTCATCCTCTCTTTGTAGAGTGGGGCTCTGTTCCAACCCTGGCACCCACCCATCCTGAAAGCAGACAATGAGAGAAGAATGCCTAGGCTTTCATTAAATGTTACATCATTCAGTCCACGCCACAAGGCTTGAGGCGATGGAGCATAAGCAAATGCTGCATTACCACTGTCAGTATCTCTTCTGTTTCTTAACTATCGGAGTTTTAAACTTATCAGAAATTTTAGAGATCTTTAGCCTAACTTCCCTCCCAGAGAAGAGAGGACTTTGAAGCAGCTTCTGGAAGGTAAGGCACATTGACCCCTCTTCTCCCTCTTCCTTGCTTTTCCTGCTAATATAAGGTGACCGGCGGAGTTTAAGAAACTTTGGGTCTATAAAACACTGCAGTCTACATTGCCCTCTCCCACCCACACCAGATTCAAACCATAAAATTCACCTCCTTTTAGAGTTAGACTTTAACCTAGTCTATGTATCAGAGTCATAACAGTCTCACCCTATTTCTCATAACCATTAAAACAATTGGGGACTTGCCTGGTGGTCCAGTGGTTAAGACTGTGCTTCCAATGCAGGGAGCCTAGGTTTGATCCCTGGTCAAGGAACTAGATCCCGCATGCCTCAACTAACGATCCCACATGCCACACTAAAAGATTACGTATGCCGCAGCTAAGACCTGGCGCAGCCAAATAAATGAATGAATATTTTTTAAAAAAATTGAAAAAACGGTTTCTTGGAACAATAGGCACTTTTCTTTGGCTGTGTTGGGTCTTTGTTGCTGCACACAGGCTTTCTCTACTTGCGGCAAGCAGGAGCTACTCTTTGTTGTGGTGCACGGGCTTCTCATTGTGGTGGCTTCTCTTGTTGCAGAGCACGGGCTCTAGGCGCGCGGGCTCACTAGTTGTGGCTCTCGGGCTCTAGAGCACAGGCTCAGTAGTTGTGGTGCACGGGCTTAGTTGCTCCACAGCACGTGGGATCTTCTGGGACCAGGGATGGAACCTGTGGCAGGTGGATTCTTAACCACTGCGCCACCAAGGAGGTCCCAATAGGCACATTTCTGAAACTTCTCTTCAAGGAATGTAAGTATTCCTCTCTAGGTTTACTTTCTGAAGTATTTAGTTTTGTCTTTTCAGACAAAACTTTGTCTGCCTCTTGGAATAAATTTTCTATTATCACCTATGTAGATGACTCTTACTTCAAGCCAGACTGAATCATCCTGTTCCTGATGTGATGAGTGGACTTGAAAGAGAGCAGGGACAAAGAAATCATGTTGCACAGTGATGACTAAACAGAATAGGAAAGTTACACAAAAGTTTATCTCACAACAGGCACACTTTAACGTGGACATACTTTGAAGAAGAGAGGAGAAATACTCCTACTGATAAAGCTGGTTGGGAGATGAATTATCCAGTATGCTAGGCTATTCTGTTAAATACTTAAACTCCCAAGTCTTAGAGAGTGTGTGCGAAAGTAGCTTACTTTTCCCTTCTGTGAAGTTAAGTGTGAAACCTGGCAATTCCCTGCCAAGTAGTGACTCTGGGATTTGGGATCTTTCCACTTTATGGCACTGTTAGCACCCAGAGGAGACTTCCTCAGGGTCCAGGAAAAACTTAAGACCTCATGACTTAAGGCATCCTTGAATGTAATGAATTAACTTCTCTCTTATGCATCTAGAATACATCTACTAACTAGAATACATCTACTAAATAACTATCCTGGGAATAACTAAGGAAATAGTCACACAAATAATTTTCTGTGGATTTAACTTGCTCATGAAGCCGAATCCAGCCTCTGTACTCTGACACTGAATTAATTTTCAGAGACAGAGTTTTGGGTGAAGTAGGAAAGAATAGCTTATATTGCTTTGCCAGGCAAAAGGGGCCACAGCAGGCTAATGCCCTCAAAACTGTGTCTTGACCTGGAGAGGGTAGTGAGGAGTTTTATAGTAACGGTTCAAAGAGGGCGTGATCAGCTCGTGGACGTTCTTCTGATTGGCTGGTGGTGAGGTAAGTGGGAGTTGGCATCCTCAACCTGGTTCCAACCCATCTGGGGTCTCTGTGTTTGTGGGCAGCACACAGTTAACTTCTCCCACCTGGTGGCGGTTTCATTATCTGCAAAACAGCTCAAGATATTGTTGTATGTATCCCTTGAGGGGGAACCAGGACCCTGCCCCAAGGCTGCACTATTGTTTCTTGATTCTTCCTCCCTTGTCTCTGCATCCCCTCCCTTCCCTAAATTAGCAACTGTTTGAACCTGCTCCTTGTAACTGAGGGAAGATCGCGGAGGCTGAATGAAGCCTATTTCCCGCAATCAAGAAACGGGGTCTCAGAAAGGCTTTTGTGCCCAGGAGCCCCACAGGGCCCTGCTCAGTGTCAGTACCATTGCACCATGGGAGGTGCTCTAGCAGGTCAAAGCCTTAAGTAGCCGTGACAATAGAGGTCCCAGCCCAGAGTCTTAACAGAAGAGGGGAGACACCAGACAGGAAGAGTAGGGTCCTCCAGACCAGGGTTTGGGTGTAGGTGCTTGGTCTGGGTTCAGGCAGACCATGGCAGAAAGGAGAGAGCTTCTCCCTTCTGGGACACATTATACAGTATCTTCCCCTGCATCACAGTTCTCCCAAGTGCTCTTTCCACTTCCCAGAACCTTTGGTAAAAGGTTTTGTTTATCCCTTCTCAGTCGATGAAATTTCATTGTCCCACTAAAGCATCTAATTCCCCAAGGGAGCCTTTCCTCCAAGCTTTAGTGCACTCTGGTTAACTCCCCAAACCCTCAATCTCAAGTGCCAGCCATGTGCTACTAACCACTGAAAAGAGACTTCCCAGGGCAACACAGAATAGGTTTTTATTGCTTAATACCTCCCACCCCTTCCCCAAGAAAGAAAAAAAAAAATTCTACATCTTTACTGCTAAAAGGCTGAAAAGACTGGAGAGGTTAGAGACAGAAAGATCACCTCACCTTACTGGATTTATCTTGCACTTTTTTGTTCTCTAAGAGTTCCAGTTACTCTGTAGTCATGGATTTAGTTAACATTTCAAGTGCCCCTTTGTTGTCATGTATACACTACTATGTATAAAATAGATAACTAATGAGAAACTACTGTATAGCACAGGGAACTCCACTCAGTGCTCTGTGGTGACCTAAACGGGAAGGAAATCTAAAAAAGAGGAGGTATATGTATAACTGATTCACTTTGCTGCACAGCACAAACTAACACAACATCATAAAAGCAACTATACTTCAATAAAAATTAATAAAAAATAAAGTGTCCCCTTTGACAGGAGAATGAAGACGATGAAGAAATGATTTATAATCCACCTTCCATGGAGGAAAGATGACGTGGACACAGTTTTAGAGAGCAGGCATCCTCCTGGACACATTCAGGTATGTTTCTGCCTGGGAGACAAATATGAGAGTCCTTTGCCTACGACAGCTGCTATTTCCTCAATGGACCGTTCTTTCCCCTTCTCTTATAAAAGTGTACCCATCCTTCAGGACTCAAGGCAAATGCCTCCTCCACCTTCTCCCCCCATCCTCTTGCAACTTTCATGGCACTTAACTCTTTCTTCAAGCAGACTTGAGCCCCTACCACCTTAGGAAGGTTTCAGGAATAACATTTGGGTGTGATTCATTTCTGTACACCTTGTAGGGACTGGCACAAATTGAAAGCTTAATAAATATTTTGAGATGATTCAAGCCCGTGTCAGCCATACTGCCTGAAATGAGAGTGAGCAATCAGATCCACAACATAGATGTATCACAGGAGAAAAGGTGAATTTGAAAAAGACAGTTCTAGGACGTACATGAAATTCAAATGGAATTATATATCTTGATCCTCACTGTGAATGCTTTTTTTCCCAAAGAGAAAAGTTACACATTTCTACAGTAAAATATTTGCTTAAGTATCAAAATGTATAGAGAAGTATTTATTTTTATCTCCTGGTCCATAACGTATCCAAAATATCTTACTAGTCCTATTCTATAGATTATTAGTAATAGCTGAGGGCCTTCACTACAGTGGGTACCTAAGGATTATCACGTGGACGAATCTAGACACAGGTAAGAGATAGGATGATGGTACACATGACCTTCCCGGTGTGCGTTTAAAGCCAAGTCTTTTCCTCCACATTTACAAATGTCACAACAAAATTTTACTGACTCCTGACTAGATGCAGTTATTTGATGATAAACAGTTCAGGATTCACGATGATGAATAAGCCCTACTTTAAAGATCTTCTCTTCTATTGAAGAGGAGTGAACAAATAGAAAAATAATAACAATGTACGGTGGGATATAATACATTTCATATGAATCATCGAAACAGAATATTGAGGGGAGAAATCACATCTGTTCAGATAAATCAGATAAAAGGTCATAGAGGTGGCTTTTGAGAAAGACCTTGAAACAATAGAATTTGATGGCAAAGTAAAGTGATTAGAAATAGGAAACAGTGAACAAAGGGACCAGCAACAGAGAATTCAGGCACGTGATGAAAGGATTTTCATCCTCCCAAGGAATTTTTATGGCAAAAGAATCATGTCATTTTGTTGAATATCCTTGGATGGGTGGTTTTTCCTCAACTTTATTCGGATATTATTTTCTTTAATTGACTCAGCGTAAGTGAGACTGTGTGAGGGATGTGTGTGTGTGTGTGTGCACACGCACACATGCGTGTTCCTGTGGGTAGGTATGTATTAGCTGAATTGCAGTGCCTTTTATGATTTCAATCTAAGAGCAACTCTGCCCAAGAATCACTGGCTTCAGGAACATGACTGTGTGTTTGCTTCCTTTGCTAGTTTCCACCATCTCTATCTTGACATTTTCCTTCTCCTTGAACAATGATTGTTGTCTCTGCCTCTTATTTCTCTGCAATTTGGGAGGTTAACATCTGTTTGGTTTCTCCCAAACTTCACTTCCAGCCTTTCCTTTGGATTTTCACTCTTCATCTTGTCTCCCTACATTCACTGTCATCCTGAACTGGGAAACCAGGAATGCAATTATCACACAAAAATCAAATACCAATTGATGTGGCAGAAGATAACTTTTGGCACGTGTAAATTGGGGACTAAATTTATTTTCTTGATTGAATCGAAAAATTTCCTGTATCAAATATTTTTATTATACAACTAGACGTATCTTCCACACATAAGCAAAACTTTCCTGTGCTGACCCTGTTATATTTAAGATATGGAACAAAAATAAACTAACAGATAATAATTTGTGCTTTGGAAGTATAAACAGAACCATAGTTTGTTATTATTTCCCAGTTTATTCTCCGTTCTCTAATCTCTGGTAGTATAAATATGGATGCATTATGAAATCATTCCTAATAAACTGTGATATGTTTTAAATCCATGCCAGTCCTTCCCTCTGTCACAGCTGTGCTTTTTAGCATGCCTAAAAGAAAAAAAAAAAATCAATGTTTGATTCATTCCTGTTTGGTCTCTTTTGCAACCTGAACTTACATATTAATTAATCATGATGATGATGGTACATTATACTTATTTTTTAAAAAAATACAGAAAACACAGCAACCAGCTACCGAATTCTTCTACAGGAATTTCTTCTGCAGCTGCTCCTTCCCTCAGGCCGTATAGCCTATGCCTCACCATCTGTTACCATCCCTTTTCTTCATCGCCTCATTCCCTGTCCTTTTTCCAGCCTCCTCTGCCTTCATTCTTTGCCAGGCATTTAACATGAGGCCCTCACAAAGAAAGCAAGTTTAAGAGAGAAGGAGATAAATCCTGCAGTTTCATAAAGGTGGTGGTGGTTGGCTGCACTTAGGTAAAAAAATTAATTTTCTCTGTGCACCCACACCACTGTTGTCTGTTTTAGCAGATAAGCTTCTTGTGAGCAGGGACCATGTTTTTCTTAATTAGGTATAGGCTTCTTAAAAGCTTTTCATCCTGGACCAAGGTCTCAAGGTCCCTATTGGTGCTCAATAAATATTAAACACAGACAGTCATTGTCTAATGGCATTTATTAAACATCGCTTTGCACATATTTCTGTTCAGAGAAAGGTTCAGCAGCCAAAAGTCCTGCCTGCTAGGAATTTATGCTGAAAAATGGACAGCACTGATGCAGCATGGCATTAAACCAGTAAAATGAAGGAAACATTTTACATTGTGTTTATATACACAAATAATTGACAGTTTCCTCAAGTAAATATTCATATTCGTTGTTTTGATTGGCTTTCAATCAAATCAGCTATCATTTGAGTGCTGAGTCTCAAGTCCTCTGTCAAGTTCAGAGAAATATGGAACAGACTCCTTCCATAAGAGACATCACAACTTATTCATAATTACTTAAATTTCTATATTTATAAATAAGTTAACCGCTTGCATAAATGCTCTGACATGAGGCAGTAAAAGTCACTTGAATAGATGGTTTAAGTGGGGGCTAGGGTTTGAGTATTCTAAGGAAGTGTCAGGTGGATTTCTGCAGCTGTTCCTTATGAGACCTAAACATATTTTTTAAAAATATGAGTTATAATTAATCTGTAACTGAGAATGTCAATCAGATGTCTACCATCTCTCCACCACCATCTACAACATCCTTTTAAACCATAACTATCAAAGAAGGTAATTCCTGATCATTTTCTTTAAAAGATAGAAAGTATACCTTCATATGGCCCAGACTGGCATTCGATCCTGAGATGACTTTGGCACTTTATGAATGAAAAAACTGTCTACATGGTACCATAGCCTTTAAATCATTCAGTAACCAAAAAGTCTCTAATATACTAACAGCAATTCATATCCAAAAAACATTTCCTATTGGGTAATGATCATATATATATATATATATATATATATATATATATATATATATACACATATATGATAAGTGAGGGCATCTTGCTCAGATATTTTTCTAAGGCTTTAATGTATTCATTGATTCCTAGAAATTAACAAAAAGCATTCACTCATTTATTCACCTATTCAGTTATTTCTTGAATACAGATTATATGCCATGCACTGTCCTTTGTACTATGTATACGTTATTGAACAAAACAGACACAATTTTTACCCTTATGAAGCTTTCATTCTCATTAGAGAAGCAAATGAAGCAGGAAAGGGGTGATAAGGAAGCTGGAACTGGGACTGCAATTTTAAAGAGAGTGTCAGAGAAGGCCCCACTGAGAAAGTGACATCTGAGCATTGATTTGAAGACAGGGAGCTAGCCACAAGAGTATTTGAGAGAAAAATGTTCCAGGATGAGGCAAATGCATGTGGTAGGGGACCCTGCCTGGCACATTTGAAGGACTCACTGCAAGAAACCAGTGTGACCAGAACAGAGTAAGTACAAGTATACATAGCAGGAGTCTATAGAAGGGGTTAGCAATATGAGGGGGGAGGGAAGGATGTGAAAGGATGGGTACACGTTCCATAACCTCCGCAGGACTTTGGCTTTTACTCTGGGGGGAAGGGGAAGCCTTTGGAAGGTTTTGATTAGAGGTGGGATATAAGCTGACTTGGGTATTAACACAGTCACTCAGGCTGTTTTGATACTGACATGAACAAGGGTAGGGACGGTGGAGGTAGTAAGAGGTAAGGACTATTTGTATCTATTTTGCAGGTAGAGCTAATAGTATTTGCTTATGAGAGGGAGAGAGAGTCATCAAGGATGATTCCACATTTTGTGGTCCAGAGAACTAGAAGAATCAATTGCCATTCAGTGAAATGGGGCAGACAGAGAGGGGCAGTCTTTGATGGGAAGGTCAGGGCCTCCGTATTGGATATAATCAACTTGAGATGCCTAGTATACATCACAAAGAAGATGCCAAGTAGACAGGTGGACATCTGAGTCTGGAGTTCAGGGAGGAGGTACAGCCTGGAAATATAAACTTGGGTGCTAGTAGCATACGTATGACATTTAAAGCCATGAGGTGTGATGAAATCACCAGAGGAGCAGGTATCAACAGAGAGTACATTCATCATTTAAAAAATGTATGTGGTTGAATAACATATTACTTAGACTAAACTCAATTTCCTCAACTAGTACAGAAGCTGGTCAGCATGACTTCTACAAATTATAACACATTATAGTCTGATCTGTTTTGTTTAAGTATTGGCAGTTTACTATCAAAATTATTTATTTATACAATTATTTTGTTTTATGGCATTTTCTTTATTTGGGGGGAAATTCTACAATATTTTTGAGGTAAGCACACAAAGTTTTAGTCTAAAAAAAATGAGACATTAACATGAAGTTTCAAATTAAACACCAAAATTAGAGAAGGCCCTCATTGCATCTGGAAGGCACATGATGACTTTAATCATCCTCAGAAAGAGCTCCATCATATTTTCTACAGGCAAATTAAGATATAAAAGTAGATGTACGGTTAGATTTTGTAATAGGTATGGGTTGACCAGAAAGTTAAATAAAGCAGCAGCTAACTGGTTGGAAAAATGGTTCCTTAACTCTAGCTGACATGTCACCCTAAATTGCTAAGGTGTCTCTGTGGAATTTCATCCTATTTGAATCATGCAGTCTCCCTGTAGAGAGTCCCTTTAATTAAAAACTATTTTATTTAAGTAACTGGAGAGAAATCCTGGGAATGGAGGCAATAGAATGAAAGTTCTTTATTTGTTACACACGTGCTTCTATGAGCAAGTGCATTACATCTAGCACTTCCTGGTTCACACGTGCAGATTTTTTTAGGCACAACAGCATCTCATCTGTAAGATGTTCAAAGACAATATCTTCCATCAGCAACCAGCATTTTGGATACTTTTTTGAGTTATAGTGGGTGAAATTAATTATTTTCTAGAAAACTCGTAGATTTCCCTGCTGGTAATCACTTTGACATTTCTTTTTTCACCACTCTCTGAAACCAAAGCTAGAACAGCTTTTTAAAATGAAAAGGTGTGAAGTTTTATCCAGAAAGGCTTGCACACAGAGTGTGAGTTCAGTTACAGAGTGATTATGGAGACGGCAGCAGGAGTATAGATCCTTTTCCATTTCCCAAGCTGAAAGCAAACAGAATTTGTTCTCACTGATATTGCTAAAGACCACAGTAAAATCAATAAGATAATTTGAGAAGCAGCAGTGTGTGCTAGAATGAGCACAATATTTGGAGGGGAAAAATGAGAATTAAATTCTGAGTTGCTTTCTTACCTCTTATGTGCCTGAACAGTTACCTAAGCTTCATGAGCATTAGTCTCCTCATTTGGAAGCCAGAAGGGCTGTTGGTAAGCTTAAAGAAAGGATTATGCCAAAGTGCTCCTTATGGGTTAGGCAGTCACTATATTACTCCCTCAATTTACAACATGTTTCATTAAAATTTTAACATTCTTAAAAGAAGAACGTCTTGATAGAACTGTTGTTTGTATTTATAAACTTATACAAGGATAGAATGTATCTATTTACCTAATGATCATCTTATTGTAATATTTGCACTAATAGTACCGAAGAATTACTGAGTTTTACATTTGGATTTCTACATTTAGCTTAAAATGTTTTCAGAGAAATGGCACATTGGATGTGCCAGTGATGCTGCGTTAAAACGAAAAGTCATTGTATATGCAAAAGAGCAGAGAAACAGATTTTCATGGCATAAGTTCATGATATAAAAGTGTACATGACAGGAAAAACAAAGGGAAGATACCCACAAGTAGGCAAAACTCTATGCCCTTGTCATTGAGACACATGCAAAAAGATTGCCTGTCCCGGGACTTCCCTGGTGGCACAGCGGTTAAGAATCCACCTGCTAATGTAGGGGACACGGGTTCAAGCCCTGGTCCGGAAGATCCCACGTGGCGCAGAGCAACTAAGCCTGTGTGCCACAACTACTGAGCCTGCGCTCTAGAGCCCACAAGCCACAACTGCTGAAGCCTGTGTGCCTGGAGCCCGTGCTCTGCAACAAGAGAAGCCACCGCAATAATAAGTCCGCGCACTGCAACGAAGAGTAGCCCCTGCTCACCACAACTAGAGAAAGACCGCGTGCAGCAACGAAGACCCAACAAAGCCAAAAATAAATAAATGTATATAAAAAAAAAGATTGCCTGTCCCATGTCAGGCAAAACAATTAAAAGCTATAGAAATTACCAAATATCTTGGAATAGACCAAAGAATTTTTAGGAGAGGTTATATGAACAAGTCATGACTCATGAAAAATTATCACTTGACTGCTGAACGATATCTGTCTTCAGATGCTTTCCAGCTGACTTTCAAGAGTGTTTAAATTCTATAAATGTTTACTTCAGTCAAGGCAAAAACAAAACTAATTTGACACTAAGTCTTGAGGTATCCCATCAGGACTAAAGGTTGTCTAGAAATGAAGGCCTGTGATAAGTAAAGTACCCTATTGATACTCTTCTTTCTTGCAAAGGACCAAATGTAATTAAAGTCTGAATATAAAGAGATCTGAGACACAAGTTTGTTGTGCCCCTGTGGGAGAAAGTAAAATATTGCATTGATAAATGCATATACTATTTTTGTTGGTTGACTAAAAAAAAATGGCGAAGTTTCTTCAACAGAGAAATGTTATGATAGTGTCAAACGTGATAATTTAAAAATTAATTAAAAGGCTTCTATTTGGGGGCTTCCCTGGTGGCGCCTGCTGATGCAGGGGACACCGGTTTGTGCCCCGGTCTGGGAAGATCCCATATGCCGCGGAGCAGCTGGGCCCATGAGCCATGGCCGCTGAGCCTGCGCGTCCAGAGCCTGTGCTCTGCAACGGGAGAGGCCACAACAGTGAGAGGCCTGCGTACCGCA
>NW_006776983.1:398400-426859 GCF_000442215.2 Lipotes vexillifer | reverse complement strand
CAAAAAAAAAAAAAAAAAAAAAAAAAAAAAAAAAAGGCTTCTATTTGGAATGGTAAAAATTTAGATTTAAAGAATATTTTTCTTTCTAAATGGTTAAGTATTCCGAATACAGTTTATTATTATAATTTTATTTAGAAGCTATTTCTGTGAGGTAGGTAAAAGTGTGTCATATTCTTTTATAGGTAGGAAAGTGGACACAGAGGTGTTCCATGGCTTTGTTTGTGTGTTAGTTATGTCACATAACAAATCATCCCAAAGTGTACCAGCTTAAAGCAACACATATTTATTATCTCACAGAGCTTTTAAGGGCCAGGAATCTGAGCGTGCTTTAGCTGGGCCATTCTGGTTCATAGTTTCTCATGAAGTTGTAGCAAGCTGTTGGCCAAGAGTGCTGTCTCTGAAGACTTCACCGAGGCCACACAATTGACTTTCAAGCCCACTCACATGCCCACGTGACTGTTAGCAAAAGGCACCAGTTCTTTCCCACGTGGGCTTCTCCAAAACACTGCAACACAATATGGCTTCCCCCAGAGCAAGTGAGAGAGACAGAGTGGTCAAAACAGAAACTGTGATGTCTTTTATAATCTCAGAAATGACATACCATCACTTTTGCCTTATTGTATTGCTCACACAGACCTAATCTGGTAGAATGTAAGAGGGGACTATACCAAGCAGTTGACTACTAAGAGGCAGGACCATCTCTGGGGCCATCTTGGAGAATGGTCTCCACAGTTAGTACCATGACTGGTGGCAAAGCTAGTTCCAGTGCTGCCAATCTCACTCTAAGATGTTAGAAGAAAATAATTCTATTTAGAAACTAAATAACTGCCCTGCATCCTAGAAGGTTAAAAGATTTGGAATCATTTAGTTTATTTCTTTTTTCATGGCAATAGAGTTAATAACTTGATAATATTCACCAAGAGTTTTCTGAAAGAATGATATGATAATTCAAGCCATGTGGATGTCCATGTACATGCAAATTGGGGACAGATCAGACAGTGCTTGTCAAATCATGCTAAGCTGAAAGCATGCTCACTAACTCCTCCTAGGCTTGCAGTGCAGGGCAGGAGGTAGAGGGAGAGCCCTAGAATTGCTGGCATGGAGGATGCTAAATGGATTCAGAAAGTCCATTTCCAGCCTGTGATTTTATGAGCTCCAAACTATATAATACCTAGAGAAGATTCTGGTGGGCAGTTGTCTATTTGCAGAGAAACTTGCAGAATAATATGAGTATCTACAGCTTAGAGTAAAAGGTCTCAGGAGCAACAGCTACTAAAAATAGCAGTGTATTTATAAGAATTCTTAATGGCATCTGGTCCTCCATGCTATTGGACTCCTTCAAGAACTTCTCTCTGGCTCTTACCGCTCCTGGCATATTTTGGCCTCAGTTTATTTAGGATAAATTTCCTAAGGATTCTTCTTTTATATCTCAAATTGTTTCATCAATTCATAGTGAAAACATGTGCCTTAACTAGTGCATAGGACCTATTATATTTGGCTGTAATCTCATATTTCATCAACTGTATCAAACCACTTGGATTTTAGAGCATCTGTATCAGAGAATTTTTGTTTGGGGTCCGTGGACTACTGTGGGGTTATTAGAGAAATACCATGGGTCCATGGTGCCCCCACCCCCCCAAAATATATACATTCTCTCAAGTATTTTTGACACTGCCTCCAGTTAAAATACCACTTTATCAAGGCTTGTAAACCTTCACAAGAGTTGTCCCCCTAATCTAGCAAACCTCCTTATGGTACACATTTTTAATGCCAGTGGGATTAAAGAGAATCTAATCAGATGGGCTTGGTCCAACTAAATTTACAAGTTATTTCTCCCTCTTAAAATTCCATTGAAAAGGCAGAATAAATGAAAATATAAGAATAAACTCGGGCTTCCCTGGTGGCGCAGTGGTTGAGAATCTGCCTGCTAATGCAGGGGACACAGGTTCGAGCCCTGGTCTGGGAAGATCCCACATGCTACGGAGCAGCTGGGCCCGTGAGCCACAACTACTGAGCCTGCGCATCTGGAGCCTGTGCTACGCAACGAGAGAGGCCGCGACAGTGAGAGGCCCGCGCACCGCGATGAAGAGTGGCCCCTGCTTGCCACAACTAGAGAAAGCCCTTGCACAGAAACGAAGAGCCAACACAGCCAAAAATAAATAAAATAAAATAAAAGAAGGCTCAACATTTAAAAAAAAAAAAAAGAATAAACTTACAGTAACATTGGAAGAATGAAAGAATGCTACCCCCAGGCTGAAAGAGTGATTTCTGAAAGATATATATTAGGTAAAATTCAACAGAAAGGAGGAACTTACAAACATATACAGGTGAACAGAAGATTCTCCAAAATAAGGTGAGTCTTCCTGGCAGAAACTTGTAATAAGGACTTAGTTACTGGAATCCAGTTCAAAGAATGGGCCATGGGCTAGTAGGCTGGTGTATTAATCAGCTTTTGCTATGGCAACAAACACATCCCAAATCTCATTGGCTTGCAACAGTTAACACCAGTTTCTTTCTCTTGTATGTGAAGGTTGGCTAGGGAATCTTAGCTTAATATGTGGGTTAGGTTCAAGTCCTCTCTAAACACTTTTAAATTCCAGGACCCAGGCTGGAGTACATCATGTATGAATATATAGCACATCCTATTTGGGGTGTCCTATTTTCATGACCAAAGAATGGAGCACAACAAGGTGAGTGCAAACATGTGATACCTCCAAAGCTTGTGCTAAGAACTGGGACACATTCCATTTATCAAAGATAGTCACAAAACCAAGCCTCAAATCAGTGGGATGGGAAATATACTCCAATCCACACAGGATAGGAAGTGTAAGTAGTTGAATAATAAAATCTACCACAGTCTTCCCCTTTAGTCACAAATAGTCCCTTGATTCAAAATGTAAAATGCATTCACCTTATCGTCAATAAAGAAACTCCAAAATTCTACTTGAACATGCCATCAGGCTCGAAATCCAGGACCTCAGGGTAGTCCTTCTATTGGTTCCAGCTATAGGTCCTCTTGATCCAGAGACCTCTGACCTAAAATGTCAAGTTATCTGCTCTCATAGCACACAACATACAATGTTGGAACAGGAACAAGATAAGCACAAGAAACATTCATATTCAGAAGGGTAAGAATGGGAGGCACGTAGTATTCACTGATCCACAGTAATTCTGAAATCTAGCAGGACAAACTTTGCAAGTTTCCCCTTTCAGGTGGTAGAGCACTGACTGGACACCATTCTTACTCCCTGGGAGTGACGATTATTCCGTTCTGCTCCATTAGCTCTTGACTCTGCCCTTGGAAATTTCTTCCGTTTTCATTTTTCTCCCTGGACACATCTGAAAAGGGCATCAGAGAATATTATTTCCATGGTGGCTGAACATCATCTCAACCTGCTTTCTTCTGGTCCAAAATTTGAGTGCCCAAGGATCATTTTACATCTCAAAGAGTCATGGTACCTTTTAGTCCAGATTGGAAATGCATTTGTCAAATCTTGGTGTTTTTGTTTGTTTTTGGTTGGTTGGTTGGTTGGGTTTGGCTTATTCTTACCTATTTTATTTCATCAGCTCCATATGCAAATGTTCTTAAGAATTCTTTGCAAAATATGACCCTGAGTTTCTGATATAACCTTGAGTTTCTTGGGTGTCTGTGGGAACGTGGTCTAAAAACCCATTATAAGAGTCATTTTGACCAGCTGAAAGGATAATCTTGGGTCAGATTAATCCAATCTGTGGGTTCTTTAAAAGATGCTACTGTCATGCCCTTGTTATTTCTTTGCTCTCAGGAACATGATCTCACTAGATCTTTCTCAGTCAGGATGTTCTCAATTTTATCTTTGAGTGGTTGACCAGGAGAGGGAATTGTATCATTCAGCCCTGCAAGTGACAACATTTATAGATTTTCTTTCTTCTCACTCCTAATTTCAGACAGGTTAAACCTTTTTTGTTTGTTTGTTTTCCTTTGAGTTAATACCATTTTCTTACAGAACCTTCTCAAAACCCTACCAGTAACAATCAACTCATCTACCAACGTTCTCGCTTCCTACTGCATCAACCAAAGATGGGAGTTCATCAGATATTTTGAGTACATTAAAGATACTGCAACAGGCAGTTAAATCAATTGTCTGTCTCTATAGTAGCATGGATTGGTTTTTTCCCCAAACTTTCTATAATAGTTTCCTTGCCATTCACTGTTGTGCCCTAAAGCCAATGACATATATTTTAGTTTTATTGGTGTTTGCTGCTGTTGTTTAACAGCATCACCCCATTCCTCGTACCAAATTTCATATTAGTTAACTTTGTTACAGTACAAACAATCCCTAGATCTCAGTGCCTTACAGTAACATACATTTACTTCATGCTCATAGATCTGCAGTGGCTTTTTTCTAAGCTTTGGGGTGGGGAGGGAGGAGTTCAGGTCTGTTATATATGCTTGTTTTCCAAGATCCAGGCTAAAGGAGCAGCATTTGCCTGAGGCATTCTCTTCTCATGCTTGAATGGGGGAGTAAAAGAGCATAAGCAAACAGCGCAGATACATTTAGAAGGTCTCTGTACCAATGCGACATATCTTTGCAATAGCCAAAGATGTGGCCAAGCCCAACATTACTAGGGTAGGTGAGTATAATTCTCCCACAGGTAGGGTAAGACAGAAATGGATAGATACTAAATAATATTTCAGTTTGCCATACCCAGGCAGTAATTAATAGCTGTTGTTGAGAAATTGTGTCAAGGATGCATTTTCATATTTGTACCAGTATTTGCCCTTAGGATAAAACTACAAGTCAAGTTTACTTCTCACAAAATAATTAGGAATTCTGCCAGGAGGCTCTCAAAGCAGGTTCTAGTGCTGTAGAATTAGAATATTGTCCTGCATAAATTATAGGGACAGGAAAATCCTACACTGGGAAACCCACGCAGACCACAAAGTAGGATTCATAAATGAGACAAGAGAGGGTCAGTCCTTATCAATACAGGAGACTTTTTCATTTGGCCAAAAAAAAAAAAAGTTAAAACTTTTTTTTTAATTTGAAAGAATGTGGGCATAATACACTTTACAGTTCTCCCCAGTAGCCAACAATCCTTAACTATATAAGATGGTCAACATCACTGGTCATCAGGGAAAGAAAGACAGATATTTTATGTTTTCACTTATATGTGGAATCTAAAGAATAAAAGAAACAACTAGGGCTTCCCTGGTGGCGCAGTGGTTGAGAGTCCGCCTGCCAATGCAGGGGACACGGGTTCGTGCCCCGGTCCGGGAAGATCCCACGTGCCGCGGAACGGCTGGGCCCGTGAGCCATGGCCTCTGGGCCTGCGCGTCCGGAGCCTGTGCTCCGCAACGGGAGAGGCCACAGCAGTGAGAGGCCCGTGTACCGCCAAAAAAAAAAAAAAAAAAAAAAAAGAACTAAACAAAACAGAAACTCACAGATGCCAAGAACAGACTTGTGGTTGCCAGAGGGGAGAAGGGTAAGGGGAGGGGCAAAATGAGTGAGGGGGATTAAGAGGTATAAAGTACTAGGTATAAAGTATTAGATAAATTAGAAGGATATAATATACAGCACAGGGAATATAGCCAGTATTTTATAATAACTATATGGAATATAAACTACAAAGAGATGAAATTACTGTATTGTACATCTGAAACTAATATAAGTCAGCTAAACTTCAGTTTAAAAAAATCAGCTTAGAATATTCACTTTACCTACTTGGCCTCTAAAGGCAATGTACTTTCTCCAGTTCTGAAAGGACTGTCTGTATGACACAGATCTCCTCACTCTGCCCTCCATTATGCCAGAGGCAAAGGCCACATAACTGGAATCCTTGTTGACTGCCACAAAAACTGAGATTTTCCCCAAAGTTGAGGAAATTCTCTCTAGTGACAAAAATTGGTCAAACATAGGGACTTCCCTGGTGGTCCAGTGGTTAAGACTTCACCTTCCAATGCAGGGGGTGTGGGTTCAATCCCTGGTCAGGGAACTAAGATCTCACATGCCTTGCAGCCAAAATGCCAGAACATAAAAAAAAAAAAAAAAACAGAAGCAATACTGTAACAAATTCAATTTTAAAAAGACTTAAGAAAAAATTGGTCAGACAACCTCACTCACAAAAAGTTTGAGAAAAAAATTATTATGAATATAGAGCTTAGAAAGTAATACACAAGGAATAGTCATTAAGGAAACAGTTATCCTGTTAAGGAACATTTTAAGTTATTGCATTGTATTTTACACATATATATTACATTATATTATTATATTACATTTAAGTTTTAAATATAAACTAAGTAGACCTTTAATTCTTAGATAGAAGGTAATGTAATAGGAAGAAAAGGAAAGAGAAAAGGAGTGAGAGAGAAGAGAGGGAGAAAGGGTGGAAATGCTGTGAAAGCAGTAATCAGTTATTAGAAATGAAATTCTGAAATGATGCTGCAACAATAAAATAGAACTAACTAGCAGAAGGGTCACAGGTTAGAAACATTGAAATACGTAAATTTGAGTTAGTTTGCAGAAAGATCGAGCCAGAGTTTTCTTTCAGATTGCCAAGACAAGAGTAAAAAATAAAAATTCTGAGATTTAAAAAAAATTAAGAGGTATGGAGTAACTGTTGAACATTCAATAACCACTGAAAAGGGAAGATGTTTGCAATATTTGGCAAACCATATGGCAAAGGTACCAGACAATCATAACAGATACCAGGCCAGTCAGAATGGAAATCACCTTATACATCATGCTGAGACTTCGCCCACAATTAGCACAGCCTTAATAGGAGACCCTGGAGTAGAAAACAGAAAGAGCAAATGGGGAAACATACTCAAAGTTCTTAGGAAATAAAATTTTAATTGAGTCAGTAAGGAATAAATTGGCTTCAGAGTTCTATACTGCAGTGTGCTTGCTGGAATACAATATATCAATATTGTGAAAGTTCTGAAGAAGAATGGTGATGATTATGATGATAATTACTATTCCTTATAAGTATTTTATTCCTTAATTCTGTACTCATGCAATATCTCCAGTTACTTGCATCTTCAAGATGCAAGTAATATAATCCTAAAATTATATTACAGATAATCTTAGGATTTTCACAAGGAAGCCCTTGGTGTTTCCTAATACTGAATTTTCTTTCTCTCCTGCCCCTCAGATAGATCCAGCTGGCCTTCCTGTCTGGCATTTGATTCTTTTCTTGGCCCTAAGCACTGTCTCATGTTGCTCTGTGGGGTGATAATCACATCCTGTTCCCATTGTAGCCCATGCCAGGCTCTCAGAATATCACAGTAATTGAAAAACCCTAATTTGAAACTTGTGGCAGAGAGGAATTTGCTGTTTCCTTGTGATCAGAAATTAAGACACATAATGTCAAGCAAGTAGGAGATTATTCATTAAACCATGTTCAGAAAAACCCAAACCATCAAACCAGCTTCTCCCGTCATAAAAACCAGAAGTTTCTTTCTTAGACTTCATATTGTTTACAACTTCATTTTCACAGCAGAAGATAAGGGAACCATGTGGTTCAATAGACAGAGCCTCTCCTTTCAAACAATGAAGACCTAAATTTGAGCATGACTTTCTTCATTTACAGGTTGTATAACTTAAAAATTGTATTAACGTCTCAGAGTTTGTCTCCTTCACGTATAAAATGTGAATAACTGCTAACTTGCAGAATTGCTGGAAGAATATATAAAAACAATACCTGGTACTTTAAAAAATCACATCTGTTTTTACTTTTTTAATTATTATTTTACTCCCAAAGGACTCTGATTTTCCATACAATTAGCGTAGTTATAGAGGAAGCTTTCTACAGAAGGGAATGCCTTTCCTGTTTTGGCAGCCTGGTCAACAGAGAGATTCGTGAGCTGAGTGATGGGCCAATTTGTTGCCTGGATGAATTATATTCAAATAACTTCACTACATCTCCCCAGAGGACTGTTGATACGGTTACAAGCTCATCAAGATCCTGCCCTGTGTAATAGAAGCTAATTGGATTTGAACTGTGGTACCTTAAAGCAAAAACCAGGCTGCCAGGGGTCTCACAAAGCTGATTGGAGTTCTGCCCTCCTTTGCCCTCTGCTTCCTTCTACTTTTGACAACTTAAGGGGCACGAAGTGTTTCTGGGCAGCTAATGCTTTGGGGGCTGTGATCAAGTCTGGGAAAGAAATTTGTCAAGTGGCAAGTTTTCTCCCTCCTAGGAATTAGCATTCTCACTTGCCCCCTAGTGCCATATCAAATGTATATAGAGGTGTTAAAGATGGGGCTGAGACCACACCATGCCTTCTGTGTAGTTTCTGCTAACTCTGATTCTAACATTAGACTTTGAATAGGGAGCTTGTTAGAGTAGTTGCTTACCTTGGTAAATAAATGTTAATTAATAAAATATTACCTAGAAAAAACTTGCACGCATCACGTTTCATAAACACTTCCTATTTTGTTTCTTCATGAAATGGTGGGGAACAATTACTTCCATTTTTCTTTTTGAGGAAAGGTATATTGTGTGTGTTTCTGTCCATTCCTTAAATTGCTTTCACATGGAGCACCTCTTCTTGGTGCCAACTTTCCGGGGTGACCTCTTGCTGTAAATCATGCAGGAGCAGTGGTGCTGGTAGAGTACAGTCTGCCCAGCAGGATTTGTCTCACGCAGCCTTGGGTTTCCAGGGGGTTATTCTCCTAATCATATCTATTTTCTGTAAGCTCTTTAATCAGCCCTTAATCCTCCCTCCTTACTTTGCCAGAGCTAATTAAATCCTTTATGGGAGTGGGCAGTCTCCATGATGTTTGCAGGATGGGACCCTTGGAAAGTAGGCCTGGGATCTTCTGGTGATGATGACCAGAGAGCCCAGTGCAGAGGTGGTGAAGACTGTTTCATTGATCCCAGCAGGATTGCTGAGCTACCATAAATAATCTTTTGAGAAGGTGGCATTTCTCCATCAGGAAAAAGGGTCCTTTCTGGAAGAGTATTCAATGCTGGGAGTTACACAGGAAGCAGGGAAGGACTCAGACGTCTAGCCTGAAGATATCTGAAATCTTGCTTAGTGATGAAAGGGATACTGATGGTGTTGTACCCAGATCACCTCCACATCTATCAGCACAACTGGAAGATGTTGATGACGTCATTCACACTAAAATGATGCACAGGGCTTTGGTTATTTCAGTGATGACCCACCCATTCATCCTCTCATTCTTCAGACTTCTTATGTAACAGTTGCAATCCATCCAGCAATCAATCATGTGCTTCCTGACGGCATTTCTTATTTCACTGGCTTGAAGTATTATTTAGTTGTTGGTATGTGTCTGAATGTTTTAATCTCTCATTTCTCAGTAACCAGGTCATTTATTTTCTTCCTTACATTGTTTTGCTAATTACATAATTTCTCAAGATCTCTATAGGTGGAAGGAATGTTTCCTAACTAGAAAATCCCAATGAGTTGCAATTCAGATTGCCAGGACATCAGTTCCATTCCTCTGCCATTCATGTATCAGGTGGACTTCTTTCTTCTTTTTTAGTTATTTTTAAATTGAAGTATAGTTGATTTACAGTGTTGTGTTAATTTCTGCTGTACAGCAAAGTGATTCAGTTATACATGTATACATTCTCTTTATATTCTTTCCCATTATGGTTTATCACAGCATATTGAATATAGTTCCCTGTGCTATACAGTAGGACCTTGTTGTTTATCCATTTTATATATAATAGTTTGCATCTGCTAACCCCAAACTCCCAATCCATCCCTCCCCTTGGCAACCACAAATCTGTGCAAATGAACTTTTATTAAAGTAGGTTTACTTTTTTCACAAAGTTCCTACAGTATACTAGGCTATAAGGATGCTCTTATTTAAAAGGATTTGACTTTTCAGTAGAACAGAGCAGTGCCATACAGTAGAACTTCCTGTGACAATGGAAATGTTCTATAATGCATATTGTCCAATTAGGTAGCAATGAATCCATTACAATTGGGTACTTGAAATGTGGCCAGTGTGACTGAGGAACAAACTATCTAATTTTGTTTCATTTTAATTAATTTAAATTTAAATAGCTCTAGTATAGTGGCCTCTAAAACCTACCATTAATTCCTCCCCATCAAAAAAAATAAGAATTGCAGAATGCAGTTTTGCTTGCAAATAAAAACGAGGTCTCCGTCTTTTTTTCCCCCACTTGTAATTTACAACATAAACAGAAAAAGAAGTCATGAGGAGAAGGGAGCCCAAACCAAGACCATTCTGGAGTTGTAGAGCCTGCTAGAAAAGGGGGAGCCCTGACTGTAAACAGCTAATGAACTAGCACAGAATCCCGCGGTGTGTGAGAGGTGGGGAGATGAAAGAACACAGATTGAGTTGTTCAGCGGTGCGGAGCGCCTGTCTAGAAAATAATTTAACCTTTGATCGTTCACTCTAGGGAACAGGGAAGAATGGATTTTACTTTACAAAGAGAAGTGCTTTCTTATAATGGATCTCCATGTAGAAATGGATAAACTAGTAGCTTTTAACTAGATTGCAGATAAATGGAAATGATTATAGAAAGCCACACAAATTAGGCAGTAACGATGACATCCCCACAGACACCTTTGCACATACATTACCGCCTGAGACAGCTCTGCTCATTTATTACCGTCTTATTTGTATGTCTCTCCTCTCAGGATAAGTCACACAGGATGCTTATGTTACAGAAGCAGGGTGAGATGATCTGGAGAACTTCGGGGCTCCTGCTGTTCACACTGTAGCACAGAACAGGCACTGTGGTGGGCTTCCTGCAGGCAGGCTGGGGACAGCTAGTTAGTCATGCCTCTCAGAGAAGTTCCTGTTTGCAGGAGTTGAGGAAGCTGACAGATTACTCTCCTGCTTGGGTGCTCCCTTTCTGTCATCTCTCTGCTCCTCTAGGATTGGGGTTTTGCCCAGCTTGTGGCTGATGAATTAGAATCTTATGTTGTACTCTGTGTGACTGCAAAGATGCAGGCATTGATGATGTGGATGACTTAAATTGTAAAGCTCAGAAATGCAGGTACAGAATCAGCATTGTGAAGCTGTACATATTACCAAATGTAAAAGCAGAAGTCAGACACAACAGTGAATGAAGTAGTACAGAACCCCTACAGCTGTTCCTACAGCACTAATGGGTAATGTTGACGCTTCCTTGAGCACGTGAAGAGAAGCACTTTGCGGAAATTTTACTCAGGTTTCAGTTCTCAAAAGACAGGTAGCCTATTTTGTGCTAAACCATCTAAACGTATTGTAATTAGAGCTGTTCAGAGTTCTAGGGAACAGTCTGTCAGTTCTTCCTGGATTTCATTTTTAATTTGCTTCGGGAGCATAGGACCTACTTCAGAGTCTATTTAAATAGAGACAGTCTTGCACAGGTAGAAATGTAAATATCCCTCCAGGGCTAAGTGATGATGCTAAAATAAGCTGCTACAGGTATTTGCCAACTAGTTTGAGCTATACACTTGAGAAAATCTTCTCTGGGGATACCATTTTGAATCTTATAATTGCCTAGTAATTTTTCCTCATTTCTAAATATGCTTTCAGTTCTATTATTTTTAAATTTGTATAATTTTGGAGCGTTTGACTAAGCAATTCCATTCCCAGGTATATACTCAACAGACGTGTGTGTGTGTGTATGTGTGTGTGTGTGTGTGTGTGTGTTTTCACCAAAAGACATGTACAAGAATGTTCATATGAGCACCTTTTGGAAACAGCCCAAATATCTACCAGAAGTAGAATAGACACATTGTGTGGTATAATGATATAAAGGAATACTACACAGCAATGGAAAAGAACAATTATGGCTTCACACAAATACATGAATAGCATTATATCACTAACATAATGTTGACAAAGGGAACAAATACAAAATAATATGTATTAATGATACATATGTCATTATATATATCTTAACACAATTTTTGGAGTTTCAAGTTAGGATAGTACAAGGGGACACAAGGAACTGTTTGAAGTTGTAAGGTGTTGGGAATATTTTATTTCTTGATCTATGGGTGTATTTGGTTTAGAAAATTTCATTGAACTGTATACTTAAAACTTATGCAACTGTACTATCTGATATTATACTCAATAAAAACAGGAAAGTAAAACAAGTTTGTTTTACATTTTAATTTTTTACTAAAAAAGAAATAAACTCATTTTAGGTTTTCATTGTTTTACTGAAGTTCAAGTGATATAAAAGCTTGTTTTATATAATTTATTAAAATTTTATTAGTATAAAACACAAAATTGAATAAATCATAAACATGAAGTTTAATAAATTTTTAAATAAGATAATCCTGTGTAACCAGAACCTGTGTTTAAAAATAAAACAAACAAAAACTAGTGTAATTTTATACCATGGAGAAATATCCTATCCTTCCTTAAATATGGCTCTATGATAATTAGTGAATAATACAGGGTGCTTATTTTATCATATTCATTGGTTCACAATCTTTGACTACGGGTCCGTATGAAAGGGTAGTCAAAATGAAGAAGAAATATAAATTTAGTTTTGCTTTTTATGATTAGATATATGTCAATAATTACTTTAATAATATTTCAAGCTGATGAATTTGGTTTTAAAAAACTGCAAAAATAGAAACTCTATTATGCTCACTGCCTGGACATTTCAGTAATCTCAATCATTTTTGTCTTGTAGGTATAACAGTGAACTTCACTGAACTTTATTCATTAGAGATTTGTGTCCTACATCAAACTGCCTGGCTCTGTCATTCACTAAATAAATGATTAGTATATCACATAACCTTTGTATGTTTTAATTTCATGAAGCAAAATGATGTCTGACATCTGTTTTGTTCAGTATTATAAGACTTTATGTTTGCCTCTTATCTTTCTAACTTTTCTTTCCGAATAATTAGTTTATTCAACAATTTGTGAATGCCTATTTTACTCTTAGCACTATGATAACAAAAACACATATATAACATAATTTTTCCCAAAGAGTTTATGAGAGTTAGGCAAAAAAATAGACATGTGATAAACATTAATATAAATCAAGAAAGATTTCACAAGCAGTATATGAATGAGGTCAGAAAAGTACAAATTCCAAAGACAGGATGCCCAACACTAAGATGATTATCTCCTTGGCTGGAAAAATATTGCTAAAGCAAAAAGACCAAGGTTCTCCATGAGATGATCTTTTCTTCAGGATTCTGTAAAGAGTTCCCATCATTAAATGGATTCAATTAATAATACTCTAGTAATCATTTTAAAGTAAGGTTCTTGGTCCAAACAATATGCAAAACAAAAGTAAAATAAAACCCCCAAAATGTGTTTTATACAAATTATAAGTGAAGCCAACTTCAACTCTTCACTGCTTAACTGAGCTGGAATTGTGTTTCTTTTATATTCCTGCACTTAACTTCAATTCAGGTATTATGCTTTGGTTTCATATAGGAGACACCAACTCTTACTCTTTTAAGAAAAGAAAAAACACAAGTTTTCTTCTCACAGCAGAAGAAACACAAGTTATCAACACATACATGAAAAACCTGGCTACTTACTATTAAAATTAAAAATAAAGCAAATATAAGACTGTTTGATTCCCTGGAATCTAGAGCAGATCTGGGTATATACAGTGTTTATGCAATAACTGTTCCATTAATGAGTATTCAGTTTACTGAATGAGTAAATGAATGACATAATTCCACTGTCAGTCATAAAATGGGCAGAGAATAAATTTTCATAAGTAATATTTCAAATTTGTGGTGGGAGGATAAATAGGTACAACTTTTCTGAGAAACAATTTGGAAAAATGTACTAAAAACTTGAAGTTCAACTATTCATTTTTTAATAGTTTCTCAATGAAATTAGTGTTTAAAAGTAAACAAAACTGTACATAAAGATTTACATACAAGGATATTCACTTTTGTGTTATTGATAATAGTAATAAATTGAAGATAATTTAAATGTTGAGAGATTTGGGGATGAAGATATTAAATACACAGGGTAAAATATTATGCAGCTATTAAAACGTTATCAAATTATATATTTCACAGTATAATTATTAGTAGAATAATGTTTACAGTGTAATATTTATCAGGATACGAATCCAGGTATAAATATTATCCTAATTCTATAATATAGACACAGATACACTCAAAAATCAGTAGAAAAAATATATCAGTTATTAAACAGTGGCTATTTATGAATATCTAGGCTTAACTTGGCTATTATTCCCTTCTTATTTTCTATATTTTTAATAATGTGCACATATTAAAAATTAACAAAACAACATATTTTACTTCATTCTATTCGCTTTCAAATTTCAGAACTTAAACTGACTTTACAGTTTTTCTTTCACATCTTTCCTATCATACCCTTTGCTTCTGATAAAGTGATCTATGCTTGTATTCTGTTCTTTAAAAGGAACAATTTAGGAAGATCTACTCCAATATTCTAAGACACAAAAAAATAAGTCACAGTTATCTCTTTAATGATTCTGTTCCTATTCATCAGTATCCGTAACTGAGCTATGCCTTGGAGCCTCAATAACTGACTTATCCATTGACAACTGGTCGATCCCTTTGATCTCCATGTATCACCAGCTGCTGAATTGCTATGCCCAGGACCCCCTATTCATTACTAACATCCTTCCATAATGTCACCCACAACACACAACCACACTTCCTCAGAGTTGACACATATACTCTCTAGAAGCCATGTTCTACCTGCTGGAATGGCTGTTAGATCCGAGACCATCTCTCAGCATCTCTCCCACTATGGAGCATAGCGATAGCTCTGCATTCTGTTGCTCCCAGGCTGCTCCAGATAGTTGCAATGGACAAAGCAATGGGTAAACATGGCTTGAGACTTGAGAAGGCTCTGAAAAGTCACAGTTCTTTTTATTAAATTTGAGCTTGGGTAAAGATCATTTTTTCTTTTAAATGTGGGCATTTAATAATTTTCTGTAGCAGTGTGCTCTATGAGCCCTTTGCAAAGTAAACTAATAACTTTGACTTTGGATTCAGACTGTCTACGTCTGAATCCCAGCTCTACCACTCACCATTTGAGTAATGTCTTGAGTGATTAATTTAACCATCCAGTGTCTCTGTTTTCCCATTAGTATTATGGACATAATCAACGTTAACTACTTCATTGGGTTGTTATAAGGATAAAAGACATTATTATATGTAAACTGCTCTGAACAGTACATGGGAAGTAGTGAGTATCACAGGAGCTATAGCTCTTCAACAGGTAGAATTACACAGCCCTGCTTCAGTACAACTCCATAGCTTTACATAATTTTAAAAAACTGAGGCGTCAAAGAGCTCTGAATAATTCAAGTTATCAGAAAAAGACTGAATAGGAATGTGCTACTATTGGAGAAGTTAGAACCCTTGAATAACACGGGTTGTAGGCAATCTCCAGAAAGGGAAGAATCATTATTGAGTGTCTCAAATAGTAAATGAGGGTATTTTCCTGATCTGTGTTCTCATTTCAGCTACGATGAAATGATTATATTCTCTACTCTCCAACAGGAGGGTCTTATGGGCTCGATATCCTGGAAACTGCTTGAGATTGTGGGGCTTTAGAGACCTTAACAGCGAAGAGGCTTTTGATTCACAAACTCAGGGAAGGTCCAAAGCAGCCACAGGTGGTGATAAATGAAGTTGTGACTCAAGAGTGGTGAAATTACCATTGTGCAAAATGGTAATTCACTTCTGTTCTTCCCTCAGCTCAAGTACTGCTGCTCCAAACATGGAGATATTACTGAGACTAATTCACACTTCCCCTAATTTTTCATTCTTCCATTGCTTGTTCTGTAACCTGTAAGCAATGTATTTCTCAATTCATGGCTTTTATTAAATCCATCATCCTTTCATTCAGTTTATTTTGCTCATCACCTGCTACAATATCACTGATATTCAGTGGCAATTTGAATAGAGGTAAAATAATTTTCCTATGCAGATTTTACCTGATAATGTTAAAGCAATAACAAAAATTCTTCTCTTAGTTTCAGCCTATAGGGACACTATTAGTTATGGCCTACTGCAAGGAAAAAATAAAACGAAGACTCTAAAAACTAAACATCTGGTAATTCTGACATTTTTATGAATTATAAGGCAGTTTGCTTATTTTTTGAAGTAAGATGAAAAATGAAAGACAGTGGGATAGAAATTCCCTGAATGTGTATATCAGTGGACCCCAGATACCAGTAATTTGAGGAACTGAGAAAGTGTTGGCTATATTAGAGTCAAAGCATTGAAAAGGCAAACTGGAGAAAAGGCTCCTGTAAATCATCCTTTTCTCTTTTTTTCTTTACATTACTCACAAATTTAGGATGAATTCTCACATTGAGTCTCTCACTTCTTTCCAGTTCTTTCAAATAATGCTTTCAAAGAAGAGCATTTTTAAGAATATACAATGGAGAAAAGACACCCTCTTTGATAAGTAGTGCTGGGAAAACTGGACAGCTACATGTAAAAGAATGAAATTAGAACACTCCCTAACTGTGCACAAAAACTCAAAATGGATTAAAGACCTAAATGTAAGGCCAGACACTATCAAACTCTTAGAGGAAAACATAGGCAGAACACTCTATGACATAAATCACAGCGAGAGCCTTTTTGACCCATCTCCTAGAGAAATGGAAAGAAAACCAAAAATAAAAATGGGACCTAATGAAACTTAAAAGCTTTTGCACAGCAAAGGAAACCATAGACAAGATGAAAAGACAACCTTCAGAATTGGAGAAAATATTTGCAAACGAAGCAACTGCCCAATCCAAAAATGGGCAGAAGACCTAAATAGACATTTCTCCAAAGAAGATATACAGACTGCCAACAAACACATGAAAGAATGCTCAACATCATTAATCATTAGAGAAATGCAAATCAAAACTACAATGAGATATCATCTCACACCAGTCAGAATGGCCATCATCAAAAAATCTACAAACAATAAATGCTGGAGAGGGTGTGGAGAAAAGGGAACCCTCTTGCACTGTTGGTGGGAGTGTAAATTGATACAGCCACTACGGAGAACAGTATGGAGGTTCCTTAAAAAACTAAAAATAGAACTACCGTACAACCCAGCAGTCCCACTACTGGGCATATACCCTGAGAAAACCATAATTCAAAAATAGTCATGTACCACAATGTTTATTGCAGCTCTATTTACAATAGCCAGGACATGGAAGCAACCTGAGTGTCCATTGACAGATGAATGGATAAAGAAGATGTGGCACATATATACAATGGAATATTACTCAGCCATAAAATGAAACGAAATTGAGTTATTTGTAGTGAGGTGGATGGACCTAGAGCCTGTCATACAGAGTGAAGTAAGTCAGAAAGAGAAAAATAAATACCGTATGCTAACACATATATATGGAATAAAAATTTTTTTAAAAAAAGGTTCTGAAGAACCTAGGGGCAGGACAGGAATGAAGATGCAGATGTAGAGAATGGGCTTGAGGACACAGGGAGGGGGAAGTGTAAGATGGGCCGAAGTGAGAGAGTGGCATGGACTTATGTACACTACCAAATGTAAAATAGCTAGCTAGTGGGAAGCAGCCACATAGCACAGGGAGATCAGCTCAGTGCTTTGTGACCACCTAGAGGGGTGAGATAGCGAGGGTGGGAGGGAGACGCAAGAGAGAGATATGGGGATATATGTATATGTATAGCTGATTCACTATGTTATAAAGCAGAAACTAACACACCATTGTAAAGCAATTATACTCCAATAAAGATGTTAAAAAAAACTTTTTTTTTTTATAGGAGAATTTCTGGTACATTAAAGATGACCCTTCATACTTTGCTACTCCTCCCATTAAGAGGTAAAATCTAACTCCTCTCCCTTTGAGTCTGGGCTGCTGGCCTTAGTGACTTGGCTGACCAATAATAATTCCAGTTTTTCTGAAATTAGGTCCCCTTCAAGAAAGCCCTGTGGTTTTCATCCAGGCCTGGGAACATTCTCTCTTGGACCCCTGAGACAGCTTTTCTGGCCTCAAGCCATTGGGTCAGCCATTCCGAGGCCCCAGAAACCACGAAACAGAGGTGAGTCAGCACACGTCTTGACCAAATTTCAGACCTGTAAGAAACATAAAGCCCCATTGTTCTCGTAAACCATCAAGTTTCAAGATTGTTTGTTATACAGTGTTAGATAACATGAACGTGATTAAATGGTGTATTACCAACTAGCTTGGGCAAGAAAGAAGCCTGGGGCATGTACTGCACGCCAGTGCCAATGACCTGAATAGTATAGGGACAGTATTTTTTTAATTGAAGTATACTTGATTTACAATATTAATTAGTTAATATTATATTAGGTGTACAACATAGTGATGCAACATATTTTATAGATTATATTCCATTTAAAGTTATTACAAAATAATGGCTATATTAGTATGTGCTACATAATATATCCTTGTTGCTTATCTATAGGGGTATGGGGTCTAGAGGGATGGTATTTTTGAAGCAGTAAAGTGAAAGGGACATTCCAGCTTAGGTCAAATACTCATTTATAATGAAATTCTTTATTTGGAGCAGACTGCCAGAATAATAAGAGTTGCACACACAGCTCAGGTTGTCTTTCGCTAGATGCATATTTCCAGGGTAATCTGCAGTTAGTGATTCTACCAGGGGTTGATTATGAGGTTCACAGCGAAGCTGGTCTCTAAAATGATGGTCAAGGTTTGGTGTCTGCATTCTTCAGCCATTCATTGAGTTACAGAATTAGCTTTTTTCTTTGTTAATAAGACTTTGTTTATATTTTATCTTATTTTTACAGTAAGCAGATATTCTAGACCTCAGTGCCTAATAACATATTTTAAATCCTCATTACTTTCCTGTCATCTTTACTACATAGCAAGGAGTTCTGTTTTATTTTTTCTCCCTACAGGTTTTTTTCATTTCCATATTGACTTCTGCTTTGAATATATTTTTTTCAACCTTTTATTCACAATCCTTGGCTAAAGTAACAAAATCCCAGCAGCTAGTAGTAACTGCTTGCCAACAATTCCTTTAAAAATATTTTTCTTATAAAAGCCCACTCTGATTCATTTATTGGGATTAAATCAACATTATCTCCCTTTCCCTTATTTAGAAATGAGATATTCAAGAATATGGAAAAATGCTGTTAGATAAAAAGAAAAAATAGGACTGTCTGGTGTATACTCTATGATCCTAGTTGGAAAACAGACACACATAAATATATACCAACACAGTGGAAAAAATTTCCCAATCATTTTTTTTAACATTTTGAGTAGTGAACTTAACTGTAACTTTTTAATTTTCTCTTTCAAGATATAGATTTTTAAAAATTTCTTTAGTTAACTTTTATAATTTGGAAAAAACACATTTTTCTTTTCATTTCATTTGGCATACATAAAATAATGAGTAATACTTGTGTAATTCCTTACAGTTTACAGAACACTTTCACATAATTTCACGCACACAGTCCTCACAAGAATCCTGTGAGATAAAATATTAGAATCTTTGGACGTGGTTTTTCTGGTCCTCTCACTTCAGCTCTCTGGCATAATTTTTAGGTTGACATTGCATTTACCGATAAAGGAAACGGGACTCAGAAATGCCTTCTATAAAGTCCCACAGCTTGGAAGTGGCAGACACCAAAAACTAATGCACACCTAATTCCAAAAGCAGGATTGTAGTATTCTGCTGCATTGTCTCCCTGCCTGCAGCTCACGCCTGTGTTCTCTGCGGCTGCATTTCCTTGTCTCTTTTGGGACACGTCTTGCCATTCCTCTCTGAGGCATTCATTTGCCCAGATCAGTTTTCCTTGACACCACGTGCTCTGAATGTCTGATTCTGGCAGCTTGGAGGTCATTCCACCATTCCCCATACTCCAGCTCTGGCTCACACACCGACCAAGACTCACTCCAGATCTCAGCCTCATCCTAACTACTGTTAACAGTAGTTAGGTACATGCTGTGAAAGACTGGCCCTGCTGGCAGAAGACGTTCCTGCAACTTCCAGATTTGAGTTGTATCACGTCAAGTGAGAATTATGGACACGCTTCCCATTTTTGTGAAAGCTTCATGGGCCCTTTACCAGAAAACTCTAAATAATTGAGTAACACCTTGTTAATTCTATATTAAGGGAGCTATGAAAAAAATAACTTTATATATTATCAGATATTTTATTTAAAAGCAGTGACATTTAAGTCATCTAGGGAGAAATAGCTACTTCAAATTCATGCTGTTTTGAATAAAACTATATCAATTTAACAAGATTTCACTGCACCAAGAAATACTGTTATTACATTGTTGCATACATTATGGGAAGGTGTATGGAATTATGTCAGCTCAGGCTACATTTTCATTTTTGTGTTAATCAAAGGTTCTGTGACATTTGCCAGCATTTGATAAGTTTTGGGGGTTCTTCCCCCCCACACCCCAAGCTAGGCCTCCCTTACTTTGTGTTTCTGTTTTCCCTACTTGCTGTCTGTCCTAAATGTGATCCTTAAGTCCGTCTATACTGCATAATACCACATACCAAAGCCCACGAAGGCAAATTGAAAAGTTACTTGGAATCACAGCAGTTGTCTTGGAAAGCCCACTTCAAAGATTCCTCCCACTGATGAGGAAATCTGGAGCTCTGAAACACTCTGCATTGCTCTTCTGCATTCCCTGTGTCTTAAATTTGATGTCTCGGGCTGGTCTATCCAGTGCCCAACCCTTGAGTTCCTCCTGGGCACTTTGACTTATACATATCTCGTTCCTTCTTTGTCTCATGTTGTCACCTGCTATCTTGGAGGGAGGAGATGAGATGGATACATCTGCTCAAGCTTCATGAAACCACACCTCTACCCTGGCACTCAGGCTTCTAACCCTGTGAAGTTGACTGTGGTCCCTCCATATCCCACCTTCCCATGGAGCATTGAAATGTCTGTAGTCCAAGTGGGGCCATGGAGTGATTTTGGGGGCCTGGGGTACTGGATCAAATCCTACAAGTAAGTTCTCCCTTGGAGGAAGGGGAGGAAATGGCTGGTGGCCTTGAGAATTTAACCACATTCCTCCAGTACATTGGATTTCCACACTTTACAGCTTATAATACTCTCCCTCATTGATCAGATGGGTATTCCTGTCATGTGGGAAGCATTGGTGATCTGTTTTATAGATGGAAAAAATTGAAATTTTGAAGTTTGGCTTACCTAAGGCCCCATGGATATTCATAGAGTCAAAATATCTTGTCTTGAAGGCTGTCTTTACACTGTTGCAAACTTTTGGACTTAGGCTTTAGGGTCTGGGCTAGGGTTAAGATAGAGCCCAGATATCAAGATTCCTGAATCCAGACTTCCTGTGAAAGAAGTTGAAAGACAAAAAAAAAAAAAGATCTGAACCAGTGGGTGTGTTACTGAAAGCACATGCCATTTCAGAAGGGAGGAATCATGCAGTAAATCAAAAACAAGAGCAGAAAAAAAAAAGAAACAAGAGGAGAGTTCATGCAGATGATCATACAGGAACGAGCTGAATAGATGGGAGGTTAGGAACACAAGACAAAGGTGGAAATGAAGTAGGCAGAAAATATTAAAGTGCAATATGTTTTGTTAAAGAATGAAGAGAGACCAGTCTTCAATTTTGGGTGCTTGCTGTGAACTTCACTCTGTGGTCAGTGTTGGTACAGTTTCTTGGGCTGGAGAACTATCCAAGACGCTGCAATCACTGTGATGCAGTTCTCTCCCCAGCTTCACTTTGTTTCTAAGCTTGAGGCTCCTCTGCTTTTGCACTCCTTGTCATTTAGACTTCTGTGTTTTCTCTTTACCACTTGATGGTTTCTGGAGACTAAGATTTATGAGACTTTTGACAAGAAAAACAATGACAATTCTGAGTCTAAAGCACTGTTTATTGGTCTTGTTTAAATTTTTGAAGTACAGGCTGACAGAACACCACCTGACACCCCTTGAGACCAAATCCTAATACATGACAATAAGGACTTGCTAAAGTTTTAGACTTCCTTCTCCACCTCCCTTATGAATACCTATCAACTATCTGAAGGGTCTCTCATCAAGCTCAGTGAGTTTGTTCAGTTTATTATAACCATTTATCTGCTAACCCTTCACCATTATAACTCATAGGTGATTTTACAAAGAGGCCCAATTTTCTTTTTCTTGTCCAATTCTGTCCTACCACTTTGGTGCCACTGACCGCAGGAGTGCCAAAAGATCAATTGTTGATGATTCAGAAAAAAGCAGTGGACTTGCACAGTCCTCAGAGCTCCATGGCTTCAACTGTGAATGACTTTAGGTATTTGTCTCAATCCAAAGTATTATAGACAGCTATTGATTTTGCTTGGCCACAGGGCCATGGACAACGTGAATAAATCCAATGTCCACATCATGCCTCAACTGCTTCTTAACCAAGAACTCACTCCAATCTCCTCCCACACAGATGTTTCCCACCTGAGTAGCAAACACTTGCCCCACTCCAGAGTTTCTCTTTTACTCTCAGACTGCTATTACACTCACAGCACTTCTGACACCAGATGTGTGGATTTTCCCCCCTGCACAAAACAGTTCTGCAGTGCCAGCTGGTATACTATGATATAACTAAATTCTGACACTGTCTACCTGGATATAGTGTCAGATCCCACAGGTGAACGGCTCAGTGCCACAAGACTGCCCCCTCTCACTTCAGATGCCAGTCATAAGTTTAGGTTGTTACTTGTGCTTCAGACTGATGGGCTATAAACCAGGGGTTCCCACTACCCCCTCTTCTAGGTTCAGTTGATTTGCTAGAGGGTCTCACAGAACTCAGGAAAACAGTTGACTTACTGTTTGCCAGTTTTATAAAAATATATGATAAAGGATACAGATGAATATGTAGATGTAAGAGATGTGTAGGACAGGTATGTGGGAAGGGGCACAGAGCTTCCATGCTCTCTGGGCGCCCCCATCCCCATGTGTTCAGTGACACGGAAACTTTTGCAGCTCCATTCTTTGGGATTTTTATAGGGGCTTCATCACATAGGCATGACTGATCATTAACTCCATTTGTCCTCCCTCTCCACTCTCTGGAGGTTGGGAGGTGGGACCTAAAATTCCAAGCTTCTGATCACGGCTGGGTGTTTCTGTTGACCAACCCCCACCCAGGAACCCCTCCAGAGTCACCTTATTAGAACAAAAGGCATTCCTATCACCCAGGAAATTCCAAGGGTGTCAGTTTGGTGTCAGGAACTGGGATCAAAGACCAAATATTAGAACAAAAGATGTTCCTAGTTCTTTAATCACTTAGGAAATTACAAGGGTTTTAAGAGTTCTGTGCCAGAACAGAGGAGATATATTTTTTAATCATCTCACACTTCCTTCATGGAAGAGCCCCTCTGCCTCACCTTCTGGTGGAAGTATGGGCGGGTATAACCAGAGCTTGAAAGGAAGCTACAAAAATAACTCTAGGGCTTTCCTGGTGGTGCAGTGGTTGAGAGTCCGCCTGCCGATGCAGGGGACACGGGTTCGTGCCCCGGTCCGGGAAGATCCCACATGCCACAGAGCGGCTGGGCCCATGAGCCATGGCCGCTGAGCCTGCGTGTCCGGAGCCTGTGCTCCTCAACGGGAGAGGCCACAGCAGTGAGAGGCCTGTGTACCACAAAAAAAAACCCATATATATACAAAATGAGCAAAATCCCTGGAAAATTTATAGTCAATAATTCTTCCCTAAATGATGATGAGCTAACCAAACATACATATAAAACTCTGCATATTCAGATGCATATGTCACAGAAGTTGGTGCTATTTTTCTCCTCATTTTACCCCTTGATTTACTGTGGTCTCTGATTTGGCAGATTTGGACTGCAATCATGTATACATAAGTGTCTGGTTTACTTTCACCGATGTATCCAAAAGCTGTAACGTTTTTTTAATCTTTTACTTTTGCAAACAAAACCTCTCAAATTTACTGCAGGGATTTACTTTATTTTTTTCTGCCCTTTGTTTCTTTATTTTTCCCTTCTATCCTGGCTGGTTAGAATTGGCAGCTGCTTTGCCCATTCCCTGGAGAAAATCCTGCAAAGCTAATGATGCTGGTAGGGGTTCCATTCATTGCAGGAAAATGTCAAACAAGGTACTTAGGAAGTGGAATTGGCTAGAGAATGTGGCTATACCTTATTATTTAGAGTGGAGGGGGAAAGGTAGGTCTGTCAATTCTTTGCATTTAAATGTCATTCTTGTCTGTTTCATGGAGTTTTATGTCAGATTGAATATAACTGAGATTCAGCTAGTATGAATAAATGGTGCTACTAAGTACCTTTTTCCCTCTTGTTTTAGGAGGTTATATGAAAATCTGGGCAGTCTGATGTGAAATCAAAGTGTTTTATGCCTTATACACAGACACACACACACACACACACACACACACACAGAATCACAAACTCCATGTACTCTTGTGTCATTAACTGTATGATTTATGTGAGAATCAAATTGTGGGTACTGCCCTATAAGTATTCATCCAGAAGACATGCTTTTATCCACCATATCATCTTACACTGAAGTAGTCTTCTGTCTTCTCATCTTCCTCCTTGTTATCTCCCTTCACCTATAGAAAATGTCCATCAATATATTCACTGTCTTTTTTTTAACATATGAAGATAATGAATCTAGTTGGTCCTTGTTGTGGAGTGAATCTTGTTACCCCAAAGAGCGTATGTTGAAACCCAAGCCCCATTGTGACTTTGGAGATAGGACCTTTAAGGAATTAAGTAAGGTTAAATGAAGTCATAGGGTAGGGCCCTAATTCAATAAGACTAGTGTCCTTGTAAGAATAGGAAGAGATAGCAGAGATTTCTCACTCAGCATGCACAGAGGAATGGCCATGTGAGGACATAGCAAGAAGGCAGCTATCTACAAGCCAGGAAGATAGGTCCCACTAGAGATCAACTCTGCTGGCACCTTGATCTTGGACTTCAAGGCTCCAGAACTGTGAGAAATATATTTCTATTGTTTAAGCCACACAATCTGTGACATTCCATATGGCAATTTAAGCAGATGAATATAGTGCTCAATAGAATTCATGTTCTAAATTGTCTTCTCTCTTCTTGGAGATGAATATATTTCATGTAAACGGACTCTCTCGTAGATAGTCCTCTTAGAATTGTTTTCAAATGTTCTTATATTTTTAAACTCGATTTTCAGAATACTAGTCTTACAGAAATTGCAAAAATAGGACACAGAATTTCTGTATAACTCTTCACCCAGCATCTCCTAAGGTTTACGTCATATATAACCATAGTATAATTATTGAATCCAGAAAATTAACATTGGGATATATGGGTTATTAGTAAATAATCTATAGACTCTCTTCTAGTTTCACCAATTTTTCAACTAATGTTTATTTCATAGTTCTGGTTCCAATTCAGGATTCCATATTGTATTTCATTATTATGTACCCTTTTCCTCCAATCTGTGACAGTTCCAGGTACTTGACACATTTGAAGAACACTGGTCAGTTGTCTTCTACAATATTTTAAAATTTAGATTTCCCTATTGTCTCAGGATTTGATTGAGGTTCTGCATTTTTGGCAAAAATAGCACAGAGATGATGCTGTGGGCTTCTCATTTTATAACAGGGGGCACATGATGTTGATATGTCTTGTTATTGGTGATGTTGATTTTGATCACCTTGTTAAGGTAGTATCTGTCACGTATCTCCACTTTACAGTTACCGTTTTTCCTTCAAAACTGCTAAGTGTCTGTGGGGAGATACTTTGAGATTATGAAAACGTCCTTTTTTCTCATATTTTTGTCCACTAATCCATCAGTGATTCTTGTCTGCAACTGTTATGACCGTTTTCCTAGTGATAATTTTTCATTTCCATTATTCTTCCACATTGTATAATTGGAATTTTTCTAGAGAAGGGGCTTTCCCTTCTCTCTGAATTACTTATCCATTCAATTATTTATTTATATCAGTACGGTCTCATGAATATTTCCTTTATTCTTTGTGTTATAATCAGTTAGTGTCATATTTTGTCATTGTTCAAGTTGTCACACGTTTGGCTATTGAAGGATCCTTCACGTGCCTCCTTAATTTAAAAATACTTTATTGCTAAAAAGTGCTAACCTTCTTGTGAGCTTTCAGTGAGTTGTAATCTTTTTGCTGGTGGAGAGTCTTGCATCAGTGTTGATGGCGGCTGACTGATCAGGGTGGTGGGTACTGAAGGTTAGGGTGGCCATGGCAGTTTCTTCAAATAAGACAGCAGTGAAGTTGGCCACATTGATAGACTCTTCCCTTCACCAGTGATCTTTCTGTGACGTGCAAGGCTGTTTGATAGCATTTTACCCACAGTAAAACTTCTTTAAAAATTGGAGTCAGTCTTCTCAAACCCTGCCATGGTTTTATCAACCAAGTTTATAGAATATTCTACATCTTTTGCTGTCATTTCAACAGTCTTCACAGCATCTTTATTAGGAGTTGATTCCATCTCAAGAAACCACTTTCTTTACTCACCCATAGGAAGCAGCTCCTCGTCTCTTCAAGGTTTATCGTGAGATTGCAACAATTCAGTCACATCTTCAGACTCCACTTCTAACTCTAGTTCTCTTGCTATTTCCACCACATCTGCAGTTTTTTCTTCCACTAAAGACTTGAACCCTTCAAAATCCATGAAGTTCGGAATAAGCTTCTTCCAAATTCCTCTTAATGTTGATACTTTGTCCTCTCCCCATGAATCACGAATGACCTTAGTAGCATCTAGAATGGTGATTTCCTTTTCAGAATCTTTTCAATTCACTTTGCCCAGATTCATCAGAGGAATCACTATCTATGGCAGCTATGGCCTTAGGAAATATGTTTCTTAAATGATAAGACTTGAAAGTTGAAATTAGTCCTTGATCAATGGGCTGCAGAATGAATGTTGTGCTCGCAGGCATGAAAACATTAATCTCGTTGAACATCTCCATCAGAGCTCTTGGGTGACCATGTGTATTGTCAGTAAGCAGAAATATTTTGAAAGTGATCTTTTCTGAGCAGTAGGTTTCCACAGTGGCTTAAAATATTCAGTAGACCATGTTGTAAACAGATGTGCTGTCATCTAGGCTTTGTTGTTCCACTTATAGAGCACAAATAGAGTAGATTTAGCATCATTCCTAAGGGTGCTAGGATTTTCAGAATGGTAAATGAGCACTGGCTTCAACTTAAAGTTGCCAGCTGCATTACCTCCTAACAAGAGAGTCAGCCAGTTTTTTGAAGCTATGAAGTCAGACATTAACTTCTCCTCTCTAGCTATGAAAGTCCTAGATGGCATCTTCTTCCAACAGAAGGCTGTTTCATTTACATTGAAAATCTGATGTTCAGTGTAGCCACCTTCATTAATTATCTCAGCTAGATCTTCTGGATAACTTGCTGCAGCTTCTACATCAGTGCTTGCTGCTTCACCTTGCACTTTATATTATAGAGATGGCTTCTTTCCTTAAACCTCATGAACCAACTTCTGCTGGCTTCAAACTTTTCTTCTGGAGCTTCCTCGCCTCCCTCAGCCTTTATCGAACTGAAGAAAGTTAGGACCTTGCTCTGAATTAGGTTTTGGCTTTAAGAAATGTTGTAGCTGATTTGATCTTCTATCCAGACCACTCAACTTTTCTCCATATCATCAGTAAGGCTGTTTTGCTTTTTTTTTTTATCGTTTGTGTGTTCACAGGAGGAGCACTTTTAATTTCCTTCAAGAACTTTTCCGTTGCATTTATAACTTGGTTAGCAAGAGACCTAGCTTTTGGCCTATCTCAGCTTTGGACATGTCTTCTTCACTAAACTTAATCATTTCTAGATTTTGATTTAAAGTGAGAGATGTACAAGTCTTCCTTTCACTTGAACACTTAGAGGCTATTGTAGGATTATTAATTGACCTAATTTCAATATTTTGTCTTAGGCAATACAGAGGCTGAAGGACATGGAGAGAGAGAGGGGAAAGGCCAGCTGGTGGAGCAATCAGAACACACATAACATTTATCAGTTAAGTTCATAATCTTGTACTGTCATGATTCCTGGCACCTCAAAACAACTACAATAGTAACATCAAAATCACAGATCACCATAACAAATGCAATAATAAAAAAAAGTTTGAAATATTGTGACAATTATCAAAATGTGACATAGAAACACAAAGTGAGCAAATGCTGCTGGGAAAAAAAAATGGTGCCATAGACTTGCCTGATGCAGAGTTGCCACAAACCCTCAATTTGTAAAAAATGCAATATCTGCAAAATACAATAAAGTGAAGTGCAATAACATGAGGTCTGCCTGTTTATTCACGTACACATAGATATAGCCTTGTCCATTTTCTTATCTGTAACTTCTTTTTCCAACATTGAGAAACACGGCTTTCATTACCTACTATATATTTACTTATCTTCTCAATCCTAATATATACATAAATTAGTTTTAGAGCCATATCCCCACGAAAATCAGATTTACTAACAAGAATGCCGTGTCAGTGTACAGTTCTTTTTGTTGTAATCTTTATAGCATATAATCACAGTCTTCTTTTCCAAAGTTATGTAGGTCAATTCTTCTCTTTCCC
>NW_006776983.1:368990-397547 GCF_000442215.2 Lipotes vexillifer | reverse complement strand
TCTTTCCCTTGCCTTTCAATGTAATTATCTTATTCAAGTTATTCAGGCATAACACAGTCAAAGTCATTTGTTACAGTTTGAATTCCATTTGGGATCTCCCCAGCATCCTGGTTGGTTTCAATTATTTGTTTATTTTGGAGGAAGGGGATCCCATCACCAAATTCTGATGTGATGGTAATAAGGCGGAGGAACCCTCCCCTCAGATCTAGCAAGCAGTTCTTGGACAGCAGCTGGATGTCCTAGTGTAACTCAGCTCTGACACTATCTACCTGGAGGTAGCATCAGATACCACAGTTTAAGGACTCAGTCCTACAAGACTGCCCCACACACAGTTCAGACACCAATCTCAAGTCTAGATTGTTACCTGTACTTCTGACCAACTGGCTATAAATCAGAGATTCCCAGGACCCCCTTCTTAGGTTCAATTAATTTGCTAGACTGGCTCACAGAGCTCAGGAAACCTGTTTACTCATTATGTTATCAATTTATTACGAAGGATTTTAAAGGATACAATTCAAGAACCAGATGAAGAGATACATAGGGCAAAGTATAGGAAAAGAATACAGAGCTTCGTTGCCCTCTCTGAGAGCAGCACTCTTCCCAAATCTCTTGAGTGTTCATCAGCCCAGAAGCTTTTCAAACCCCGTCCTTTTGGGGTTTTGTGGAGGCTTCATTATGTAGGCATGATTGACTAAATCATTGGCCACTGGCGACCAGTTCAACCTCTAGCCCCTTTTTCCTCCCCAGAGATGGGATTGGAGGCAAGGACAAAGTTGCAACTTTCTAATCACAAGGTTGGTTCTCCTGGCAACCAGCCCCCATCCTTAGGCACTTTCCAAAAGTCACCTCATTAACACAACAAAAGACACTTTTATTGCTCTCCTCACAGGAAATTCCAAGGGTTGTCAGAGGTCTGTCAGAAACTACACGAAGACCAAATTTTATATATATGTATATCTTATTATAAATCACGAAATCACATGGAATGTGTTAAACTTTACCAGAGATATACCAAAAAGTATATTTAAACAAGTTTCACTCTGTCCTCAACCCTTCCACCCTATTACCATCCTCCCATTTTTTTCACCCACTCTTGTTAGGTAACTTGTCTCATTAGTTTCTGGTTTATTCATTCTCCTTTTTTTTTTGCATAAGTTAGCAGATACACTCATGGTTTCTTAAGTCTCTTTCTTACATAAAGAATAGTATACTTTAGATTATCTTTTGTAATTAAGTCGCATATATTTTGATGAGAAAACAGGGTACATTCCCCCAGTCGTGTAAATGACTAGAGCTTATAAAACAGGACACTAATACCCTGGACTTTGAGGTCAGAAGGACCTAGTTTTGAACCCAAGTTCAATCAAGTACTAATTGTGGTCTTAGAAAGCTACCATATCTAGATATTAATTCCTTTGTCTATAAGATAGAGATGATATTAGTATCCACATTACAAGTCTGCTTAAGGATTAAATAAGCATTACATCTAAAGCTCTCAACATAGTGCTTGACATTGGGTGAAGTACTCAAGAAATGTTAGAAGTATAGTAATATTAGTGTATTAGTACAGTAAGTATGAATTTGTAATTAGCTAATTGCTTATGGCTAGAAATTTTTTTCTGTCATAATTTCTTTCTTTAAATGAAGACCATCAGTAACTTTGCACACAGATTTTTCCCTAGAGAATTATATAAAAGAGCTGATAATACTATTAATTTGGAAGAAAATCCTCAACTCTGCCCTGCTAAAATTGCAGTATTTTTTAAAAATTCAAATATCCTATTTGTACTAATCTTAATCTCTTTAACTTTGTACTATAAGAGTCATAATGCCTCTCTGCACCAACTTCCTATGCTATTTGTGACAATGGAATTTGTAAAAGACAAGATCTTTATGATACAATTTTTGTACTGGAAAAGGTAATGGTGAAAGTAGTTCATCTGTTGTAGGTATGCTGTTGCAGTAATTTTGATATGTTATCATATTTAAATATGAATTTAAAGTCTGTGGATCTTTTGTAAACTGAGCAGTACTGGTTTGAAAGAATAGCACCCTGTGTTGACAGATTTTTAATTTATTAACATTAAGTCCCTGGTATGGGTCATGCCTACATTAGGTGCTGGAGGTAAAACAACAAAAAAGAGGTAGTCCTTCCTTCAAAGACCTCACAGTCTAGTCAGTTCCCAGAAGTTATTTGAGTTGGTGGGAAAGTGTGTGAAAATTGGACTTCACATCTTAGATGATTTTTGACGCAGCCAGAATCTGTTTGGACCGTTCAGAATGAGTTGGGGCCATTCAGAATGAATTTAACCCGTTATAATCCATTAGAATAATCTTTTCAATCCTCCTTCATTCTATAAATATGTATTGAGTGACTATTTAGATGGAAGGCACTGTTCTAGATGCAGGATCTACTGCAGTGAAGTCCTCATTCTCAGGGAGCTAGACGAAGAAGGCAACTTGGCCATCTATCAGTGCAAATCAGTCAAATGATCATAAATACTAGGGACAAAGTAGATGAAGCATATGGAAAATGGATGAGTTTGACATTTTGTTCAAATTGGTTAGGAAAGGCCTCTCTAATAACAGAATATCTGACCAAAGATTCGAGAAATGGGGAGTGTATGCTATGTGGTAATGTGGAGGAAGAGAGTTCCCTGAAGCAAATTCAGAGGTCCAGAGTTGGAAGTGTGCCTGACATATTTCATAATGAGCAGAAAGTCAGTAGGGAGAGAGAAAGGAAATGAGAGAGTGAGAGAAATAACGACAGTACGGTAGTGAAGGCCAATTTCCTATAGGAGAAGCCATCGGAGGAATTTGAGCAGATAAATGGCATGATCTGCCTTACAATCGTAAAAAATTAATCAACAGAAACCTTAATTATTGATAAATAGAGTTGGGAGACCAGAAGTGGGGAGCTCTCAATAGCAGAGCCCAACAGGAAGAGGAAAGACTGCTTCTTTCCTGGCAAAAACTCAGCTAATGAAAAGCCATGGACTCTTTGTTTACTATAACCCTCCCAACTTCTTTTTCCTCTCTTTAAAAATGTTCTTCCCTTGCTGTATGGAGACTGACCATGGCTCGCCATGTTGCAAACCCTGAATTGCAATTCTCTGCTGATCTCTAAGAAATCCATCTTTGCTGGAGAAATATCTGGCAGTCTGTTTGCTTCAGGTCAACACAGTTTAGAAGGATCCTGTTGGTCCTTGTGCTGAGACTAGGCTGTCAGGGCACATGGATGAAAGCGGGGAAATCTGTTGGAGAAGAGATCCAGCAACTGAAATCCAGTTGAGAAGTACAGAGTCTCAGATGAATGTGGGTGCAGTGGAGTGTTGAGGTGGTGGTGTTCTTAAAGTATTTTGAACTTATATTCATTAAGGACGAATCCAAAGTTTGGACCTTAGCTTCCATAAAAATCAAGTCTGAATCATTAATTATCCATTAAGGGCCCCATGTGGAAGCCATTCTCTCATTCCTTGTGGAGAAGCTGTATTCCATTTCCTGAGAGAAAAAAAAAAGATGAGCTTAAATTAAACCACAGGGAAATGTACAATATTTCACATGGACAGAGGCCCAGCCCCTGAAGTGCTTTGTGTATCACCTCGCATAGGAGGACTGAGAAATCGTGCGGTCTCATTCACTTGCATAGAGGCATCCAGAGCTGTAGGGACATTTTTTGATGCTCAGGAATGGGGAAAAAGCTGAGGCTAGTTCAGTGCCATGAAGTCCGGTTCAAACCTGAGTCGGTGTGTCCACATCCTCACTCTGTAAGCTGATCCACAGACCGTGTCCTCTTCAGGGCCATAAATATGCTCTACCCTCTAACCACTTTAAAATTTTTACTTTATTGGGCTGCATATCTTGGGGTTTATTTGCAGCTTAAGAATTACCGTGCCTGAAATTGTCAGGCATTTACCCCCAAATGAGCTGGGGTCTAATGTCCATGAGATTATAGCACTTTTTTTCCTTCTAATTATAGAGAAGAAAGGCACTTTTTATACCCAGATAGCTTGTCACATTCTAGAAAAATCAGATGTTTCTTCACCAAGGGTGGAGAAATACCAGGCATATAGTGTTCTATCTTACTTCTGGCTGTGAAAGTTTCCTGTATTCTTTTGATTTTTGAAGGCCATGGTGGATTTATTTATTGTTAGGAACTGTTTTTTTTTTTTTTTTTGAGCCTTAGATATTGTATTTTTCTTTTCCCTCCACAGTGTCAGGTTGCCTATGTTTATCTTAGAAAAATAATAGGACTGACTTGAGAAAATGAATTTATGTTGGCTTGGCCCCTACTGCACTGCCATATGCATTTTAAATGACCCAGAGGAATTATCTGTATTAATAAAAATGAATTATTAATTGGGTCTTATAATTTAATTGTTGAGGGCTGATTCCTTTATTTTAGAAAGAGATTTCATTTAGAACTATACTAATCTCTATTTCAAACCCTGCTTTTGGAGAAGGCAGCTCTAGTTGCAAATCTTACAGCAGAACCAAAGGATGAAGCAATAGATTCAAAGGAGAATAGGTTTATCCATCTAATGTGACACCTGAGCTATGTTTTGGAAAGCAGAGAGCAACCCTAAACGTTATTCCTGGCCATTTTGGCAATGAACCCTACTGGTGTAAACCTGATGAGCTTCTTAGGGTCTAATGGAAATGATTGTGCTTATTTACACATGGGCTTTATCTGTTCATTAAAAGCTGCAGGTAAGTAGTGCTCCCACAAGGATTTGGGGCTGGATTCACAAGAGACCATATGCGTTCCTTCTGTTTCCCGGAGTGATTCAGTTAATTCAGCACAGTTGAACCCAGTGATGTTTCAGGCAAGAGCATTGGAAAGAGTCCTGGAGTTAAGAATGAGGAAACATAAATTAAATGGTATGACAAGTGTCAGGGCACCATCAATTTTCTGAGCCTCAGTTTCCTGAGGCTGAAAAAAAAAGAAGAGCGGGGGCGTTGGAGTAGGTACATTTTAAAACAATTTCCAAATATGAGATGGAAAACATCTTTTTAATGTTTTTGTCCTTCAGGAGGCCATCAACATTTAAATGACTGTGTTAGTAATGAAAAAAATAAAAAAGATTATTCATGGCCCAGTGATCATGCACACATCTGTGGCCACTTTCCCCTTCAGTGTGATGTAGGGAAGGTTGTGTAACGTGTTGAGGACCAATGTCAGCCCTCCAGCTTTCCACCACATCTGAACTGGGACATGGTTAGCAGCTGCCAGGGATCTAGTCCCCCGAACTCACACCAGGAGGGTGCATTACCTGCGTCTGATTTATATTTGACTCAGGAGCAAATGCCTTTTAACTCTAGGCTCTAATAATTTAAAACAAGCTCTGAAGCCAAGATTTCTTGGAATAGGACAAAAGTGGGCAGTTAGAATAATTTGTGTGAATCTCCTTCTGGGAAAAAAAGAAAGAATGAAAACATGCTTACTTCAAATTGTATCATCTAGGAGCATAAATCCCAGATTTATGGGAACCCTTTCAATACTAATTCTTTTATAATTTTAATGCTGCGGCTTTGTGGGGTTTGAAATGATTCCATGATCATTTGAGAACTCCCCCCAAGCCCTAGTTATAACTGGGGTTCATCTATTGATGTTAGGAAAGTTAAAGGGGTAGCTGACTAACAGTTCTTTAACACCTAACCACATAGCAAACATTGTTCTGGTTCTTTTATATAATCATTCCTGGAACTGTTATGTGCCAGGAACTGTAATAATAATAGCAAACATAGACGTGGCACTCTCTACGCCAAGTGTAAAAAGTGCTTTATATATAATTGTTTAATCCTCACTGTAAGGGAGGTACTATTATCACCACTTACAGATGAGAAAACTGAGGCATCAGATAACTTTTCCAGGGTCACACAAGCTAATTTTTGAAACCAGCAACCTAGCACTGTAGTCTCTGCACTTGACTAGGCAAACAGCATATGTGTTAGTTTCCTCAGTCCTTACAGCATCCTAATTTAGCAGTACTTATCATTCTACTTTTCATATGAAGAAACAGAGGAGCAGAGAGGTTAAGTAACATGAACACAGTTACATAGACAGTGATTCAGCCAGGTCTATAAAGTGCTTGATTTTTTTACTACTGCATCCAAAAAGAAAAAAAAAACCAGAAGTGTGCTTAGTTTTTTTTGTTTGCTTGTTTTTTGTTATTGTTGTTCCTGAAATTTGATGGCTACAATTTCAGAATATGTATTTCTAAATAGAATTTCAAAGAGGGGAGTAAATGAGAGTCATGAATTTCTGAGCATTAGAGATATGGCCAACAATAGAAAAAAAATCTCAAGGTTATCAGAGCTTTGTAAGTAATAGTTCAGGCCCTGAAGTCAAACAGCTCTGGATGAATTCAGCTCCATCGCTGATGAGTATGGACTCTTGGGTGAGTGACTTACACTATGGAAATTCTAAAAATACTTGAATACGGGTCAAGTTAGCAATTCAGGAGCCAAGAGAAATGGAGATCTAGTTATAGGAATCAGAGTGTAAGGTGAGGATTTGGTCTAAAATCCATATTGGAAGGCCTGGTGCTTAAATGTTACTGAAAAAGGAAAGAGGATATTAGACTAAGGTTGGCTCTACACTGAACTGAGTCACTTCAGTTTTTCACTAGGGCTCCCTAAAGGCCATCCCTAGCTTTGGGCACATTTGAATCAAGAGCTCATAGTCAGAGATACCTGGTATTAGCATTTATGGCTCCAACATTGAGAAGAGGATAGAGAACCAATTAGATATCAAGTCCCCCCATAACAAAGAGGGAAATGCACTGAGGTTGGCTCTGGAGTGGTGTTTAACCATATGCTTCTTTCTATAGTTTGCTTGTCTGTTTGCTAATACTTTTACCTTCCTAGCTAGAAAACTGGAGCAGGTAAATAACTGCCTCTTTTCCCCACTGGAAGCAAATAATCACCGAAGATTGGCCTTGTCTCACAAATCCTTTCTCATAAGCATTCATCATACTGAGAAGTACCAAACAGTTAGCTACTTATACCTTTCCACCCCAGAATGAATGTTCATATGCCCGTAATCAGATTAAGGAAGGTCTAGGTCAATCACAGACTGTTAATCTAGGGCCCTACTCATAGTAATAACATGAAGATAGATCTAGCATTTGTTCCTCTAAGATCTTCAACTTGCTGAGAATTCCATGGAAACATTGGTGGAAGCTAGACCACCACCACCAGAAAAGAAAAGGTATGAAATTCAAAATTTATATGGGTATATCAATGACCAGCAAGTAACAATTGCCGTTTAATAAATACACTGGCATTCAAACAAATAAATGATCATGAAAGACAAATACACCCTCCGAGAGTGGGCTTTCCTGCAACTCAAGGCAACTCACTTGCTTACCAGCCTCAAGGCAGAAACTGATTCATTTTCTTCTTTCCTAACTTTTTCTCTAAATTGAGTAAAACCTGATTGTCAACTGTGATATGTCCAGGACATGCCTCAGAAAGATAAGTTCACCCCTCTGTTTCTACACTGCTCTGAAGTTTTGGGCTTATCCACTAACACTTAGCAGGAAGCAGAGGTGATAGGCTGGCTGCTTGGTGGTACTGAGACACATCCAAATATGGAGACGCATGGGGACCATCCCCTAACCTGCACCACATGACAATCAAAATGCTTGGAAATAACGTGACGTGGGCTGTTCCATCGTGTTTGTTGGGAACAGAGACCAACTCAATGTGAGAGCAACTTGGCCTACCCTAACAGGAGTTACAGAGTAATTAAATTCTTTCACATCACATGTAAGTATAATGTGTTAATAAAAAAGTAATCACACCTCCATTGTTTCTGCAGGTTCAGCTTAATTACATGGCAATTAGAACTCTCTCTCTCTCTCCTTATTCATACTCAACGAGGACTCCCTTTACCATCTGCTGATATTTAATTAATATACATTCAACACCCTGCTCTATTATTAAATGTAATGACTTCCTCTGAGCTCTAAATTCAGAGCAACATGAATGGAAGATGTAATGAAAGAAAATAGCATCTGCTCCCCTTATTAAAATACTATATACATATTTATCTACACATTATTTAATCCAATTTAGGAAAGATATTTTTCAGCTCTAAGCATACAAGGACTCTTGGAAGCTTCAGGAGTTCATGGATTACTGAGAGCCAAGATAGAATTTTCTTGGTTAGCAGAGTTATGTGATTTGAAAGTAGTCCCCTGTTGACCCTATTGCAAAAGCTTGGAAATTTGAAGAATTGGTCGATGATTAGAAGAAAAACAGGGCTTCCCTGGTGGCACAGTGGTTAAGAATCCACCTGCCAATGCAGGGGACACGGGTTCAGGCCCTGGTTCAGGAAGATCCCACATGCCACAGAGCAACTAAGCCCGTGCGCCACAACTACTGAGCCTGCGCTCTAGAGCCAGCGAGCCACAACCACTGAGCCCACACACTGCATCTTCTGAAGCCTGGGCGCTCTAGAGCCTGTGCTCCACAACAAGAGAAGCCACTGCAATGAGAAGCCTGCGCACCACAACAAAGACCCAACGTAGCCAAAAACAATAAATAAATAAAAATAAATAAATTTATATTAAAAAAAGAAGAAAAACTGTGTGTGTTTCTTCCTAGCTGATATTTTCAGTAAATGTTTAATACTAAAATGCTATCATGTATAGGCTTCAGAGGTAAAAGAGAATGATGACAGGGCTTAGAGAATACAGCTGCCCCCGTTACAGAAATTCAGATGATGTCAAGGCTTCCAGCTTAACTTATATGTATTTGGCATTATAAACCAGAGTATTAAGCTTTCAAGTTTCTAAATGTTATAAATGGGGAAACAGACTCAGGTATTGACATGCCTAAGATGAGAACATCGCAAAAAATGGAAACCCAAGCTATTGATGTAGGAGGTGGGGCAGTTGGAGTGGTCTGCCTCCTGCCCCAGGGGCAGGCAACAAGGAAATAGTGTGTGGTCTAAAGAGAAAGTATAAACAATTATAAAACTAATTAAAAGTCAGTCTGCTTTTTATGAACACCATGCAGTGGCAATCTCGTGATAAAATATCAGTACCTCTCCCCGAGGGGTGGACTGCTCCTCCCAAATCCCCCTCACATCCCATTGATAAACCACTGCCCAAGCTCCTAATTCAATAATCCAGTCACACTTTACAACACCGTGCCATCTAATCTCAACTCACTTTCTGAGAAAGGTTTATACTAACAATATTTCAAATGGGAGGCAAAAATCCATTTTAGTTATATGTGAGCTAATCCAAATACTGCAGATACCAGATCCTGCTTTGAGGAATTCTGGCATGATACCACTCTCTCTGAAAATATAATTCTCAACGAACCTCCCTGCTTACTGAGATACTAAGAAGTAGGAGGGGGACTTGTATCAGGAATCCCTGCTCTGAACTGTGCTTTCCTAAAAACTGAAAAACCCTCCTGTCACAGTAGCAAGAGAAAGCATTCATATTTGAACTTAATATGTGCCCATATGGCGATAGCATGGATGGTTTTGGGGGACAGTGGGAGGCAACAATGAGAGATGGGCTTGATTAGCATGTGGTAGGCCCTCCCTTAGGGGTCAAGGATGGTCTCCCGGTTTGTATGCACTCTCACAGCCCTGTTCAACAGGTCTTGGGGCTCCCATTGTCTGTGATGTGGGCAACACACCCTATAATGCCTTATACTAAGGTTCATTGTTTCCCTGTTGAGCACACAAGGTGATGAGTCCTGGCAATTCTTCTTCTTTATGCCCCTAGTACTATGTTCAGTGTCTTTCATGTAAGTAACTCTAAGTTCATGTGTATTAAATTGAAATTATTTGATCAGGACCCCTCTTCTACCACATGTTACAGAAAAAGTTAATTGGGATTAAATTGTTTGTATAAGGTCCCACAGCAAAAGAGCAAAAGTCTTCCTTTGTACCTCTGAGATTCTCTTTCCAAAGTTCAAACAGTATCCATCTCTCTAGTTCAGTGAGGGTTAAAGATTCTATTTTTTTTCTCTCAGGGACTATCTTTCAAGAACTTCTCCCTCTTCCCTGCATCTCCAGCAAAATCAAAATCCCCTTAGGATGAGTAATTTAAAATATATGAGTGCCTATAAATCCCAGTTACCTTTGCAGAGATGCTAAACGGAAGATGCTTTCTTCATCATGGTAGGTGAAGCAACCTGTCAGTCATTATTGACAAAAAGGAGCCAGCCAAAGATATCCTTGGGACCAGCTATGTCCTGCTCCACAGGACACGCTCAGTGAACTTTCTGTCCCTGACAGCCAGTGCATCCCCAGAAGTCATACAAATGCCCCAGTCAAGGTATTGTTATCATCAGGGGTGCTTTTACGTTTTATTCAGTTACTTACTTTATTTAAATGATTGGAGGGGAAATACAAAGGGAGGAAAAAACCCAAAGCAAACATTTAACTATAGTTTCTGGTCTTAGATAACAGCTCTAGGCGGGCCCTTTTCTGTGTTTGATTTTTTTTTAATCAATTTATTTACTTTTGGCTGCGTTGGGTCTCCGTTGCTGCACGTGGGCTCTCTCTAGCTGCGGCGAGCTGGGACCACTCTGCTGCGGTGTGCGGGGGCTTCCCATTGCTGGGGTCTCTCCCGCTGCGGAGCATGGGCTCCAGACACGCGGGCTTCAACAGTTGCGGCTTGCGGGCTCTAGAGCGCAGGCTCAGTAGCTGTGGCTCACTGGCCCAGCCGCTCTGCGGCATGTGGGATCCTCCCGGACCAGGGCTCGAACCTGCATCCCCTGCATTGGCAGGCGGACTCTCAACCACTGCGCCAGTGGGGAAGTGCTGTGTTTTATTTTACAAGGGTGAAATTGAATGCATTCACTCTTCCATCCTCAGAGGGCTATCAGCATTCTCACCCTGCTGCCTGCACAGTGATCATTTTCAGAACAGAGAAGACCAGACACTGGTGTGGTCCAGCCTGGGGTGCTCCCACTGTGATGAGGTGATGGCATTTTTTGAGGCGGGATATAGTTATTGCCTTGCCCTATGTTTTTCTACCTGTATGTACGTGGCTGACCTCTAAAGAGTGTGTCCTGTTAACTTCTAAGGTTAACATTTACTCTTTCTTTAGTAAAATTTCTTACCTCTTAAAGTAGCATTCAAACTTTTGAAACATAACCTAGGGTAGGAAATACATTTTACATCGCAATTCTGTAGATACAGTAGATTTTTTTGCATTTAAGTAATATCAGTGAAACAAATGTTTTATAAAACAATACTGAACCATATTGTGAGACATTTTTAATGTTCTATCCATTTTCTTTTCTTTCTAACCCTTTTCTCTCTTTTCTTTCTTTCAGTCCTTTCTTTCTTTTTAATATGGCATGACCAACTAATGAGTCCCACTTCTTAGCCTGAGAAGCACTGCCTTATGCTACATTAGCAAAATTATTCCTGGATATAACAATCCATTTTATAACTGGAACTGATTATCTTTTCAATAAAGAGAATAAACGTAGCCATCATTTTGGACTGTTTTCGGATGGCTCTTGTCAAATATATTTCTGTGGCCAAAAGATCAATACAGTTTTTACACCAGACGAGAATATGGGTCATAAAACAAGAAAAAAATGTACGAAGTACTGGTCAGGTCACACTTGGGCTAGTATGTGTACTTCTGGTTCAACTACATCAAGAAAGAGAATGAAACTAGAGAGAGATTCCAGGGAAGGCAGATGACAGGGCTGATGTCCCCTGAGATTCAGGGTAAAGGACACTGTGAACACAGAGGCTTCCTGCAAAGGGTCCGATTTGCATCTGCCTCGTGACATCATCACTCTGCTTTGCATGCAGCAATGAGCCTGGGATTCTTCTTTTTTTCTTTTTTTAACATCTTTATTGGAGTATAATTACTTTACAATGTTGTGTTAGTTTCTGCTATATAATAAAGTGAATCAGCTATATGTATACATATATCTCCATATCACCTCCCTCTTGTGTCTCCCTCCCACCCTCCCTATCCCACCACTCTAGATGGTCACAAGAGCCTGGGATTATTTTAATCTGATTTTTTTTCAGATTGATATCAAAGAGTTGGTTTGGAAATGAGTGAGTTCTTTTTTGGGGCCTAAACAGTATGAATATATCAATATCTTTCAACTATGCAATCATGTTGCTGCCTTTAAATTCCAGGACTTGTCTTCTCAATATTTCTGTCCTGAGAATGGTGTCCTTGGTGTCTCATGATAGGGTTGCAAGTGAAGTGACCTCACGAAGAGGTTCACTTATTTTATTAAACACCTTCAGATGCCCAGAGACAAAGATAAAGACAGATCCACTATTTAGATACGCAGTGTGTAAGTCATGAGCAATTTTAGAAACCACACAATTCTTCCCCCTTCTTAACTCTCATTTTTCATGACTTGAGCAAGGGTACCAAACATATTTTGTCAACACTAAGATTCAAATTCAGTTTCACTGGTTCTTAAGCCAGTCTGTTTGTTTTCATTTTTTGTTTGTTTTTGGTTTTGTTGTTTTATTAAACCACTACATCTGATACCTCAAATGTGACCAGAGAATACTGCTATGGACTGGATGTGTGTGCCATCCCAAAATTAATACCTGGAAACCTTAATCTCCTATGTGATGGTGTTTGTAGGTAAGGTCTTTCAGAGTTAATTGGGTTTAGACAAAGTCCTCAAGGTGGACCCCACCCCCCACCCTGCCCCCATGATGGGATCAGTGCCCTGATAAGGAGATGAAGGAATCAAAACTCTCTCTCTGTCATATGAGCCTCATGTGAGCAAGAAGGCTGCTGTCTACAAGCCAGGAAGGGGGCTCTCACCAGACACTGAATCTATTGGCTCTTTGATCTTAAACGTCCCAGCCTCCAGACTTTGGGGAATAAATGTTTGTTGTTTAAGCCACCCAGTCTATGGTATTTTTGCTATAGTAGCCTGAACTACTGAATAAGACAAATATTGTTTTAACTTAATCACTAGCTGGAGAAGAGGAAAAATATCACTTCACCCTCCATAGATTGCTTTCACTTCTTTGTCTTACTTATTCCCTGATTCCAATCTCTGCAACAAAACACCAGCAAGTCAAACACATGGATATGAGCAGGGCCACCTGACTGCTGCTCAGCACAGGCAGGCAGAGGCAAAGCAGGACAAGATTATGTCTGAGATCTCTTGCCATCTACCATCAAAATGATCATTGTGGGCTTGAGCAAATATTTGGGTCAAGGTAATTGTCTGGAGAATTTATTAATTGCTCTGGTTAATGGATAATTATCAAACCATGCCCAGATGCTCTCTCCTTCCTTTTGTCCCCCATTGGTACACATAATACAGCAACAATTTTTCCATTTAATATACTAATAGGTTTGCCTTATCTTGTGTTTAACCAAGGGAATTTATTTAACCAAGACTTCACTGATGTGAACCGTTGTTTAAATTGAAAAATCTCAATGCCTTCCCCAATGACCTTGATACAAATCTTATCTGTGCATGAAAGTGACAAAAACATATCTTTTTGTTGAGACAGTGAGGGGATGAGCTAAGCTACATAGAGAAGTTACTTTAAATCTAGGACTGGAAATAAAGAGAAGGCTTGGTCCTTTCTTAGAGTTTACCTGATTGTCGACACAAACTTGATATGAATGTGTGACCCTGTCACTTCCCTCTGGAATTGTGTCAGCAGTTTGAAGGGAGAGGGCACCATACTTTTGTAGGAAAAGGTGTAGGTTTGACATTTAGGTTTAAGAAGGGAGAAGATGATGGAGTCTGGAGAATTTTTATGTAGGCTTCGAAACAGTTCATTTCTTATTGGATCAACTACACATTTATAGGAGCATTTCTGATGCATTTTATGAGTTAATAGACTCTGTTTTGTGGTAGCGTGAGTTAAGCATCAGGATAATGAAAGGATATATTCAGAAGAGCCATTGGCAATGTCACTGGGTGGACGTGCATTGTAACAAAATAGCTTCAACTGAAGGCCCGGACCAGCAATCTTGGTTCCATGATAGTAAGCAAAGAATTTCAAGTTACCACATTAAGCTTAAGCACATTAAGCTTAAGCACAAAGCAAAGTTTATTTAAGCATAGATACACTCTCAGAGAGGGAGAGAGAGAAAGGGAGAGTGGGCTGTTTCTGAGAGCGGGCTGTTTGAGTGAAGTGAAGCAGGCCCAAAGCAAAGTTTATCAAAGCAAAGGTACACTCTCAGAGACAGAGAGTGGGCTGTTTCTGAGAATTGAAAGCAGCATTCCTGTACAGGCTTAAGGGCGCTTTGAAGGAGCATTTTGCAGGGAGGTGGGGTGGGGGGAGGAGTGACAGGGGATCATTATTTGATCAGCAGTCCCTGAGCTCTGTAACAAGTTTACTGCTGCACATGCTCTCACCCTTGAATCGCTAAGAAACGCCCACTGCGGGGGTGGGGCAAAACCCCCTATAGATTTTATTATATGAGTTTGGGTTTACTGTAGGCTATACGCCTCTCTGGTCTGGGCATGTGTAGTCCTGGGAAGTCCCCTCGTGTTACTGTGCCCCTCTTTACCAGGATAAGCCACCCACCACATGACCATACTTTCACCAGTTCTGGGCGGGGTCATGGGAGAGTCCCCAGGAGTCTCTGGGTGTGTGACTTTATTTCTTCTAGTCTTTCTCGCCACTGTCACCTCCTTGCTGCTCAAGTCTGGGAGGGTCCCCAGATGGTTGGGTGTGTGACTCGATTTCTTCTTGTTTTTGTCACCACTGTCACCTCCTTGCTGCTAGTGTCTGACTAACTACCTAACAAAACTGAGCAGGACCCTGTGGGGTTCCTGGGCACAAAAGCCTTTCTGTGTCCCCCATTTCTTTCTTTCTTTCTTTTTCTTTCTTTCTTTCTCCCTTCCTTCCTTCCTTCCTTCCTTCCTTCCTTCCTTCCTTCCTTCCTTCCTTTCTCTGTACTGGAGTATAATTGCTTTACAATGGTGTGTTAGTTTCTGCTTTATAACAAAGTGAATCAGATTTACATAAACATATGCCCCATATCTCTTCCTTCCTGCGTCTCCCTCCCTCCCACCCTCCCTATCCCACCTCTCTAGGTGGTCACAAAGAACCAAGCTGATCTCCCTGTGCTATGCGGCTGTTTCCCACTAGCTAGCTATTTTACATTTGGCAGTGTATATATGTCCATGCTACACTCTCACTTTGTCCCATCTTACCCTTCCCCCTCCTCGTGTCCTCAAGTGCATTCTCTACGTCTGCGTCTTTATTCCTTTCTTGCCCCTAGATCCTTCATGACCATATTTTTAGATTCCATATATATGTGTTAGCAAATGGTATTTGTTTTTCTCTTTCTGACTTACTTCACTCTGTATGACAGACTCTAGGTCCATTCACCTCACTACAAATAACTCAATTTCGTTTCATTTTATGGCTGAGTAATATTCCATTGTATATATGTGCCACATCTTCTTTATCCATTCATCTGTCAATGGACACTTAGGTTGCTTCCATGTCCTGGCTATTGTAAATAGAGCTGCAATAAACATTGTGGTACATGACTATTTTTGAATTATGGTTTTCTCAGGGTATATGCCCAGTAGTGGGACTGCTGGGTTGTACGGTAGTTCTATTTTTAGTTTTTTAAGGAACCTCCATACTGTTCTCCATAGTGGCTGTATCAATTTACATTCCCACCAACAGTGCAAGAGGGTTCCCTTTTCTCCACACCCTCTCCAGCATTTATTGTTTGTAGATTTTTTGATGATGGCCATTCTGACTGGTGTGAGGTGATACCTCATTGTAGTTTTGATTTGCATTTCTCTAATGATTAGTGATGTTGAGCATCCTTTCATGTGTTTGTTGGCAATCTGTATATCTTCTTTGGAGAAATGTCTATTTAGGTCTTCTGCCCATTTTTGGATTGGGTTGTTTGTTTTTTTGATATTGAGCTGCATGAGCTGCTTGTAAATTTTGGAGATTAATCCTTTGTCAGTTGCTTCATTTGCAAATATTTTCTCCCATTCTGAGGGTTGTCTTTTCGTCTTGTTTATGGTTTCCTTTGCTGTGCAAAAGCTTTTAAGTTTCATTAGGTCCCATTTGTTTATTTTTGTTTTTATTTCCATTTCTCTAGGAGGTGGGTCAAAAAGGATCTTGCTGTGATTTATGTCATAGAGTGTTCTGCCTATGTTTTCCTCTAAGAGTTTGATAGTGTCTGGCCTTACATTTAGGTCTTTAATCCATTTTGAGTTTATTTTTGTGTATGGTGTTAGGGAGTGTTCTAATTTCATTCTTTTACATGTAGCTGTCCAGTTTTCCCAGCACCACTTATTGAAGAGGCTGTCTTTTCTCCACTGTATATTCTTGCCTCCTTTATCAAAGGTAAGGTGACCATATGTGCGTGGGTTTATGTCTGGGCTTTCTATCCTGTTCTATTGATCTATATTTCTGTTTTTGTGCCAGTACCATACTGTCTTAATTACTGTAACTTTGTAGTATAGTCTGAAGTCAGGGAGCTTTATTCCTCCAGCTCCATTTTTCTTTCTCAAGATTGCTTTGGCTATTTGGGGTCTTTTGTGTTTCCATACGAATTGTGAAATTTTTTGTTCTAGTTCTGTGAAAAATGCCAGTGGTAGTTTGATAGGGATTGCATTGAATCTGTAGATTGCTTTGAGTAGTATAGTCATTTTCACAATGTTGATTCTTCCAATCCAAGAACATGGTATATCTCTCCATCTATTTGTATCATTTTTTTTTGTGGTACGCGGGCCTCTAACTGTTGTGGCCTCTCCTGTTGCAGAGCACAGGCTCTGGACGCACAGGCTCAGCAGCCATGACTCACGGGGCACCGCTGCTCCACTGCATGTGGGATCTTCCCGGACTGGGGCATGGACCCGTGTCCCCTGCATCGGCAGGCAGACTCTCAACCACTGCACCACCAGGGAAGCCCTATTTGTATCATTTTTAATATCTTTCATCAGTGTCTTATAATTTTCTGCATACAGGTCTTTTGTCTCCTTAGGTAGGTTTATTCCTAGATATTTTATTCTTTTTGTTGCAATGGTAAAAGGGAGTGTTTTCTTAATTTCACTTTCAGGTTTTTCATCACTAGTGTATAGGAATGCAAGGGATTTCTGTGCATTAATTTTGTATCCTGCTACTTTACCAAATTCATTGATTAGTTCTAGTAGTTTTCTGGTAGCATCTTTAGGATTCTCTATGTATAGTATCATGTCATCTGCAAACAGTGACAGCTTTACTTCTTTTCCAATTTGGATTCTGTTTATTTCTTTTTCTTCTCTGATTGCTGTGGCTAAAAATTCCAAAACTATGTTGAATAGTGGTGAGAGTGGGCAACCTTGTCTTGCTCCTGATCTTAGTGGAAATGGTTTCAGTTTTTCACCATTGAGGATGATGTTGGCTGTGGGTTTGTCATATATGGCCTTTATTATGTTGAGGAAAGTTCCCTCTATGCCTACTTTCTGGAGGGTTTTTATCATAAATTGGTGTGGAATTTTGTGAAAAGCTTTTTCTGCATCTATTGAGATTATCATATGGTTTTTCTACTTCAATTTATTAATATGGTGTATCACATTGATGGATTTGCATGTATTGAATAATCCTTGCATTCCTGGGATAAACGCCACTTGATCATGGTGTATCATCCGTTTAATGTGCTGTTGGAGTCTGTTTCCTTCTATTTTGTTGATGATTTTTGCATCTATATTCATCAGTGATATTGGCCTGTAGCTTTCTTTTTCTGTGACATCTTTGTCTGCTTTTGGTATCAGGGTGATGATGGCCTTGTAGAATGAGTTTGGGAGTGTTCCTCCCTCTGCCATATTTTGGAAGAGTTTGAGAAGAATAGGTGTTAGCTCTTCTCTAAATGTTTGATAGAATTCGCCTGTGAAGCCATCTGGTCCTGGGCTTTTGTTTGTTGGAAGGTTTTTAAGCACAGTTTCAATTTCAGTGCTTGTGATTGGTCTGTTCGTATTTCCTATTTCTTCCTGGTTCATCCTTAGAAGGTTGTGCATTTCTAAGAATTTGTCCATTTCTTCCAGGTTGTCCATTTTATTGGCATATAGTTGCTTGTAATAATCTCTCATGATCCTTTGTGTTTCTGCAGTGTCAGTTGTTACTTCTCCTTTTTCATTTCTAATTCTATTGATTTGAGTGTTCTCCCTTTTTTTCTTGATGAGTCTGGCTAATGGTTTATCAATTTTGTTTATCTTCTCAAAGAACCAGCTGTTAGTTTTTTTGATCTTTGCTATTGCTTCCTTCATTTCTTTTTCATTTATTTCTGATCTGATCTTTATGATTTCTTTCTTTGTGCTAACTTTGAGATTTTCTGGTTCTTCTTTCTCTAATTGCTTTAGGTGTAAGGTTAGGTTGTTTATTTGAGATGTTTCCTGTTTGTTAAGGTAGGATTGTATTGCTATAAACTTCCCTCTTAGAACTGCTTTTGCTGCACCTTTTTGGTTTTGGGTCATCTTGTTTTCGTTGTCATTTGTTTCTAGGTATTTTTTTATTTCCTCTTTCATTTCTTCAGTGATCTCTTGGTTATTAAGTAGTGTATTGTTTAGCCTCTGTTTGTTTGTATTTTATACAGATTTTTTCCTGTAATTGATATCTAGTCTCATAGCGTTGTGGTCGGAAAAGATACTTGATACAATTTCAGTTTTCTTAAATTTACCAAGGCTTGATTTGTGACCTAAGATATGATCTATCCTGGAGAATGTTCCACGAGCACTTGAGAAGAATGTGTATTCTGTTGTTTTTGGATGGAATGTCCTATAAGTATCAATAAAGTCCATCTTGCTTAATGTATCATTTAAAGTTTGTGTTTCCTTATTTATTTTCATTTTGGATGATCTGTCCATTGGTGAAAGAGGGGTGTTAAAGCACCCTACTTTTATTATATTACTGTCGATTTCCCCTTTTATGGCTGTTAGTATCTGCCTTATGTATTGAGGTGCTCCTATGTTGGGTGCATAAATATTTACAATTGTTATATCTTTTTCTTGGATTGATCCCTTTATCATTATGTAGTGTCCTTGTCTTTTGTAATAGTCCTTGTTTTAAAGTCTGTTTTGTCTGATATGAGAATTGCTACTCCAGCTTTCTTTTGATTTCCATTTGCATGGAATATCTTTTTCCATCCACTCATTTTCAGGCTGTACGTGTCCCTAAGTCTGAAGTTGGTCTCTTGTAGACAGCATATATACGGGTCTTGTTTTTGTATCCATTCATCCAGTCTATGTCTTTTGGTTGGAGCATTTATTCCATTTACATTTAAGGAAATCGATATGTATGTTCCTATTACCATTTTCTTAATTGTTTTGGGTTCGTTATTGTAGGTCTTTTACTTCTCTTGTGTTTCCTGCCTAGAGCAGTTCCTTTAGCATTTGTTGTGAAGCTGGTTTGGTGGTGTTGAATTCTCCTAGCTTTTGCTTGTCTGTAAAGTTTTAATTTCTCCATCAAATCTGAATGAGATCCTTGCTGGCTAATCTTGGTTGTAAGTTTTTCTCCTTCATCACTTTAAATATGTCCTGCCACTCCCTTCTGGCATGCAGAGTTTCTGCTGAAAGATCAGCTATTAACCTTATGGGGATTCCCTTGTGTGTTATTTGTTGTTTTTCCCTTGCTGATTTTAATATATTTTCTTTGTATTTAATTTTTGATAGTTTGATTAATATGTGTCTTGGCATGTTTCTCCTTGGATTTATCCTGTATGGGACTCTCTGTGCTTCCTGCACTTGATTAACTATTTCCTTTCCCATATTAGGGAAGTTTTCAGCTATAATCTCTGCAAATATTTTCTCAGTCCCTTTCTTTTTCTCTTCTTCTTCTGGGACCCCTATAATTCGAATGTTGGTGCATTTAACGTTGTCCCAGAGGTCTCTGAGACTGTCCTCAATTCATTTCATTCTTTTTTCTTTATTCTGCTCTGCAGCAGTTATTTCCACTATTTTATCTTCCAGGTCACTTATCCATTCTTCTGCCTCAGTTGTTCTGCTATTGATCCTTTCTAGAGAATTTTTAATTTCATTTATTGTGGTGTTCATCACTCTTTGTTTGCCCTTTAGTTCTTCTAAGTGCTTGTTAAATGTTTCTTGTATTTTCTCCATTCTATTTCCAAGATTTTGGATCATCTTTACTGTCATTATTCTGAATTCTTTTTCAGGTAGACTGCCTATTTCCTCTTCATTTGTTAGGTCTGGTGGGTTTTTATCTTGCTCCTTCATCTGCTGTGTTTTTTTTCTGTCTTTTCATTTTGCTTAACTTAGTGTGTTTGGGGTTCTCCTTTTCGCAGGCTGCTGATTCGTAGTTCCTCTTGTTTTTAGTGTCTGTCCCCAGTGGCTAAAGTTGGTTCAGTGGGTTGTGTAGGTTTCCTGGTGGAGGGGACTAGTGCCTGTGTTCTGGTGGATGAGACTGGATCTTGTCTTTCTGGTGTGCAGGTCCATGTCTGCTGGTGTGTTTTGGGGTGTCTGTGGCCTTATTATGATTTTAGGCAGCCTCTCTGCTAATGGATAGGGTTGTGTTCCTGTCTTGATAGTTGTTTGGCATAGGCTGTCCAGCACTGTAGCTTGCTGGTCATTGAGTGGAGCTGGGTCTTGGCGTTGAGATGCAGACCTCTGGGAGATTTTTGCTGTTTGAATGCTGTTTGAATGTGGCGCTGTTTGAATGTGGCGCTGGGAGGTCTCTTGTGGACCAGTGTCCTGAACTTAGTTCTTCCACCTTAGAGGCACAGCTCTGATGCCTGGCTGGATCACCAAGAGCCTGTCATCCACACGGCTCAGAATAAAAGGCAGAAAAAAAATAAAGAAAGAAAGAAGATAAAATAAAATGAAATAAAATAAAATAAAGTTATTAAAATAAAAAATAATTATTAAAAAAAGTTTTAAGTAATAAATAAAAAAGAAAGTAAAAAAGAAAGAAGAGAGCAATCAAACCAAAAAACAAATCCAATAACAAGTGCTAAAAAGTATACTTAAAAAAAAAAAAAAAAACTAACGGACAGACAGAACCTTAGGAGAAATAGTAAAAGCAAAGCTATACAGACAAAATCACACACAGAAGCATACACATACACACTCACAAAAAAGAAAAAAGGGAAAATATATATATATATCATTGCTCACAAAGTCCACCTCCTCAATTTGGCATGATTCATTGTCTCTTCAGGTATTCCACAGATGCAGGGTACATCAAGTTGATTGTGTAGATTTAATCCTCTGCTCCTGAGGCTGCTGGGAGAGATTTCCCTTTCTCTTCTTTGTTTGCACAGCTCCTGGGGTTCAGCTTTGGATTTGGACCCTCCTCTGCGTGTAGGTCGCCTCAGGGCGTCTGTTCTTCGCTCAGACAGGACAGGTTTAAAGGAGCAGCTGATTCGGGGGCTCTGACTCACTCAGGCCGGGGGGAGGGAGGGGTACAGAATGCGGGGTAATCCTGCGGCGGCAGAGGCCGGCGTGACGTTGCAACAGCCTGGGGCACACTGTGTGTTCTCCCAGGGAAGTTGTCCCTGGATCACAGGACCCTGGCAGTGGTGGGCTGCACAGGCTTCCGAAAGGGAAGGTGTGGAGAGTGACCTGTGCTCGCACAAAGGCTTGTTGGTGGCTGGAGCAGCAGCCTTAGCGTCTCATGCTGATTTCTGGGGTCCTCACTGATAGCCGTGGCTCGCGCCCGTCTCTGGAGCTCCTTTAAGCAGCGCTCTTAATCCTCTCCTCTTGTGCACTGCGAAACAAAGAGGCAAGAAAAAGTCTCTTGCCTCTTTGGCAGCTCCAGACTTTTCCCCGGACTCCGTCCTGGTTAGCTGTGGTGCACTAGCCCCTTCAGGCTGTGTTCATGCAGCCAACCCCAGTCCTCTCCCTGGGATCCAACCTCCGAAGCCCGAGGCTCAGCTCCCAGCCCCGCCCACCCCGGCGGGTGAGCAGACGAGCCTCTCGGGCTGGTGAATGCCGGTCGGCACCGATCCTCTGTGCGGGAATCTCTCTGCTTTGCCCTCCGTGCCCCTGTTGCTGCGCCCTCCTCCACAGCTCCGAAGCTCCCCGCTCCGCCTCCCGCAATCTCTGCCCGCGAAGGGGCTTCCTAGTGTGTGGAAACCTTTCCTCCTTCACAGCTCCCTCCCACTGGTGCAGGTCCCATCCCTATTCTTTTGTCTGTTTTTTCTTTTGCCTACTCAGGTACGTGGGGGGTTTCTTGCCTTTTGGGAGGTCTGAGGTCTTCTGCCAGCATTCAGTAGGTGTTCTGTAGGAGTTGTTCCACGTGAAGATGTATTTCTGATGTATTTGTGGGGTTGAAGGTGATCTCTGCGTCTTACTCTTCCACCATCTTGAAGCTCCTCCTCTGTTCCCCTTTTCTTGATTGCAGGAAATAGGCTTCATTCAGCCTCCATGCCCTTCCCTGAGTTCCGTGGGCAGGTTCAAACAGTTGCTAATTAGGGAAGGGAGGGGATGCAGAGACAAGGGAGGAGCAGTCATGAAACAATAGTTCAGCCTTAAGGCAGGGTCCTGGTTGCCCCTCAAGGGATACAGACGAGAACATCTTTGAGCTGTTTTGCAGATACTAAAACCCCCGCCAGGTGGGAGAAGTTAACTGTGTGCCGCCCACAAACACGGAGACCCCAGATGGGTTGGAACCGGAAGGTTGAGGATGCTGACTCCCACTTACTTCACCACCAGCCAATCAGAAGAAAGTAGGAGCTGATCATGCCCTCTTTGAACCATTACTATAAAACTCCTCACTACCCTCTCCAGGTCAGGACACAGTTTTGAGGGCATTAGCCTGCTGTGGCCCCTTTGCCTGGCAAAGCAACAAAGCTATTCTTTTCTACTTCACCCAGACTCTGCCTCAGAGATTTAATTTGGTGTCAGGGTACAGAGGCCAGATTCAGCTTAACCATCTTGTTCAATTAAACAAGTTTCAAGTATTAAATTTCTTAGTATCAATTAACACAACACCCTAGGCCGAAACACATCACACAGATGAGTATTTGTTCTGAAGGAGAAGACATTCCTTCAGTTTAAGAAAATGCCTGGCCATGTCATAACTTGTTTTCCATTGTTATGTTAATGTTTTTCCTTATTATATGTAATTGGAGAAATGGTAAGGCCCCCCCAGTGTGGAGAAGGAGAACGGCCGTGCCTATGTCAGTATGTGTTTGTGTGAGCGAGTGTGCGTGAGGGTAAGAGAGGGAGAGAGGCTGGGAGAGAAGGAGGAATGGTATGGTTGGATATTAAAGGGTATAAATGGCCACATATCTAGACCACAGGATATCTACAATTGGGTGAGAAATGCTCCTCAGAGAATTACAGCTGCTTCACAGGAATGACGCTTGCTGATAGATGCACCTGGAGTGTACCATTTCCTGACAAATCATTTCACAGAAGCCTATTCCCTAGGTGGGCTATTAAGAGTAGATTACTAGAACTTAAAAAAAAAAAAAAACAGGGAAAGATCATATGATATATTTTAGGGTCTTACACAGTCTCTCAGCCTCATAAAGATAAAATATAAAATTTTTTTAAAATTTAAAATGTTTGATCTCTCTGACTCAGGAAATGTAGTGCCATGTATAGGTAGTTTGCCTCATTCACATGGAGTGGGCTGGGCTGGCAATAAGAAATTCATTATTATGAGATACTTTGAGATGTCTTTAATCTGTTAAAAAAAAAAAAAGTACACACACATGTATACTGTTGTTTTGCTCTACTTCTTTTCAGCAGCCAAATCATCCCCAAGAGGGTTGGCTCACTGGTGTATTTCTGTGTATGTGAATGAAATTTATCTGTGTATAAGAGAATATACATGCTGACCTTTACATGATATAAGAAAACACTATGAATCTTAGTTCCTAATCACTCACCCTTCAGCTAGTCTTCAGCCCGCAAGGCATTGGTAAAACACTAGCCATAAGGAAAGGAAATTTTAAGAAGTCAGGTAAAGGAATGACAGTAATTAAAGACACCAGGTGCGTATTGGCAAAGTTAAGGGATTTCACACACAGCTGTTCATGGTGGCAGAATTAAATGCTTTTACAGCTTCAGAGCCTTGTCTTTGCTAAATTTCCTTCCGTTTTTTTGCCTCCTGAGATTCAATTCATAGCCTGTCAGCATAACATTGTTTTTCAGTTATCATGAGAAATGGTAAAGCTCCTTTGAGGGAATCAGTATTAAAGAAGATGGTCTTGACTCAGACATAGAGAGAATGAAGACAAGTAAATCCCACACATCTCCCCGGGGCTCAGGACTGAAGTAGGTGCAGAAATGATGTTGTCCACTCTGGAGAGTCACAATTCTCATGACAGGGATGTGAAATAAGGGAGTGAAACAGTGGCAAAACAACCGCATTAATCAGACACATATTGTTTGGTTTACTAGCATTATCTTTAACTCACACAATAATCTTTGCAAGTAAATATTCTACCCATTTTGCACATGGCTAACCTGAGGCTTCGAGAGGTTACTTTATTTTCTCAGGGTCACCCAGTTTGTGAATAATGGCAGAGTTGGGATTTGGTCAGTGGTTAATTGATTCCAAATTTCCCCCTAACTTCACCAAGCCTCTCAGAGGTCAAGCTTGAGAGAGGGGAGCTGTTTTCATCTAAAGTCATTTGGCAAGTGCTTTCCTCCTAATACCTAGTGTGTGCCGACCTAGTGTAGGAAAGTGTGCTGAGTATTATGGGCTCACCATGCCAACACATAGTCATGGAAAAGAAAGAAACAGACACAGCCCAAGGAAATTGTAATATGTATACAGTAGACACGCACACATGCACAAGAAAAAAATACTTCAGTGGAGGAACAGGAAAGAAATTAACTCTGCTCTGGATGATTAAGAACACTCATGAGAAAGGTTTAAATTTAGTTACACCTTGAAGGTTAACCACACACGGGAAGAGGAACATTATGGCTGAAACAGGTGAAGATGAACGCTGAGCGAAAGTGTAGGGCAAAGTCTGGAAGTTTCATGACTCAGCTGGGTGAAAGAGTACATAAGGATGAAAGGATACTCATTCCAAAATTAGGAAATTTATAGTTGATTCTGCCTACAAAGGGGGCATTTGAATTTTTCTTAAAAAATATGGTATGATTGTTTTACAGATTATGAAGATAATCTGGCCCCAGGTTGCAGAAGGTAGAATTTAATAAAAGTCTTTAGGCTCTGGGGGGAGAACGTAGAGTGTGATAGAAATAAGAATATCTGGAAAAAAATATTTCTGTCTGAAAGCACAGATTTGAAAAGAGTAGCTGAGGGTGCAGCCCAGGAGCTTGACCCTAAGTGCTAATAAATAATGACCCCAGGTAAACACACTCGGCACAAAGACCACCATTCTCTCTGAAAAGTAGCTTCCTGTGGCCACAGTCAAACACCAGATAAACTCCGTATTTGCCTCTAAATCTTATGACTATGATCATTTAGGTCTGAAACTATTTAAAGCAGACAAACCCACATGCTGCATCATTATTCTTATTTTTTTCGATAAAGCTCCCAGGGATGCAGGTGGCTGTACCAAGAAGCTAATGAGTATTAAGTCTCACTGCTCCTGATCTGCAGGATCCTTGTAAGGCTCTAGAAAGAGCCTGAAAACGTGTAAAGTCTGTGGAATTTGCTGGCCTTTTTTATTCTGAATAAAATTTGAATAAATTTGAATAAATTTTATTCTGAATAAAATTTGTTGTGACTTTTTTTTTTGTCTAAGTAAACATTCACACTTACACCTAATTTTTTATACTATTTTATAAAGAGGGCCTCCCCAAATATTATAAGCTGCCCCTCCATGGTTTCTTTACCTTGGGCCGTATAACTTCCTGATGTACTCTCTAAGCTATATTGGTTGAAAATATAAGCCTAGCTAACGAAATGAATTCACTCACTAAATACAATTACAGGTTTCATCCGCTATTGGAAGGCAGGGTGTTCCTATGAAACCTCTCCTAAGCTGAAATGGTGCAAAGTAAAGAAGCAATTACCTTAGGACACGTCTTGCTAATGACACACAAAATAAATCAAGATAAAGCACAGATGCCCACAGACACCTTTCAAAGCTATGGTGGCTGGATGCTGGGATGCTGAGTGTAGTTCCCTGGGAAGGAGCTTGGTGAGGCCACCCTCCCTGCCTGGGTTGCCCGCTGCCTCTATATAACAGTTTGCTGCAAAACACATGCTGAACGTTATTTTCAATTTTCACCTTTTTTCATAAAAGTGCAAATCCTCTTCTGATTTCTTTCAGTTAGAGAAAACAGGTACTGATGCTGGTCTTTGGTGAAAGCAAAGTGGTGAAAAGTGAACGTTCGAAAAGAGAAGGAAACCTATATTGATTTTGAGTCGCTTGAATATCAGGGATCATATACCCATCATTAAATTGGTTTTGTAATATTTATTTCGCAGCCATTTGTGTCAGCAGTTGACCAAAAAAGCCAGTTGTCTGTTAAGGCCAGTCCCTCCTGACAAAAATCTGTATAATCTGCATAGAAGAGAAGGTAACATCTTTTTCTTCTCTGTGGTAAGTGACGTACACCCATGTTTTTTTTCCTTTGAGTTTCTTTTTTTTTTTTTTACATCTTTATTGGTGTATAATTGCTTTACAATGGTGTGTTAGTTTCCGCTGTATAACAAAGTGAATCAGCTACATGCATACATATATTACTATATCCCCACCCTGGCTTGAGCCTCCCTCCCACCCTCCCTATCCCATACCTCTAGATCATCACAAAACTTTGAGCTGATCTCCCTGTGCTATGAGCTGCTTCCCACTAGCTATCTATTTTACATCTGGTAGTGTATATATGTCATGCCACTCTCTCACTTCGTCTCAGCTTCCCCTTCCCCACGCCGTGCCCTCAAGCCCGTTCTCTACGTCTGCGTAGACATACATCCATTTTATCCAAGAGCGATTTCTAGTTATTGAGGAACAGATTAAAGAATGGGGGTGCAAAACACATCTCCATTTTTTAATTGCTAAATATTGAATAGTTATCTGATATAGCTCGTCTAATATTATGATAAATGTTTTGTATGAACAATAATAATTCGTAACTAGAGTTTATATTGAGCTGCAGCAGTTTACCTGGCAACAATTGATGTCAACAGAGACGAAGAAAGTGGAAAGGTCAGTAACAGCTATAGCCTAGTTTCTTCCAGCGGATTTCTACGTAGGGTGATAAATAGTGCCATTACTTGGGGGTCAACAGCAATATAACTGTACATCAAGCTTGTTTCCCTCTTGTGCAGAATATCAGCCTTAGAATGAACAACGCAAGGATCAGTAAGAGAATTGGCAGATGTTTTATATGGAATACTTAACGAGCTATGGCAGCTAATTAGGAGGAATAAGGTTGGCTTATTTAAAAATTGATAAATTCTTATTTAAAAACAAAACTGATAAGTTCTACAATGGATTCTAGCAAACCGGATGATGTTTGTGGAGTTTTTCAAGGTAAATAAATTGGCGAGGATGTGTGTCCATCAACCATGAAGAGTGGTATTTAGACAGGTGTAAGAGCAGGAAATCAACTCCATATTTTTTTTAAGTTTGTTGAGTTTTCTTCCAGTCATGTAAATAAACAAATACTGTCAGCAACTAGTCAGAAGGTGGCTTTAGCTTTATGAAGTTCGGGGCAGTCAGCATGCTTTGTGAAGCTTGGAAAAGCCATCTCCTCTGTGTCACTAGGATCTGTACTTTTACATCACTCCCATTCCAGATCTGTTGTCCAACCAAAGTCTTGCGTTTTACTGCATATTGTGATTACACCTGAGGTTTTATGTTTTTGAGATTTACAATAAAATTTAAGTAGAATAAAAATCCTAGAGGCGTTCTTAGTATTTTGCAGTGTTAATATATATATATATATATACTCTCTAAAGAGACCGCTGGGTACTTCTCACGTGTCTATTTTTGTATCAGCACAGGATCGCTTTCACCTTTCAGTCCCTGTATCCCCAAACATCAGTCCTTGCCGTGTTCTTCTAAATTTGGGCTATTTTTATGGTTAACTCATTGCCATTTTTTTCCATTTTATTCTATTTTCACTGGCAAGTATCCATTTCTGTCCATTGAAAGAAATAAGACTGTGTCACCCCAAATACTAGCTGGTTTGTCCTAAAAATGCAAAAGTCTGCCAGATTTTTTTTTTTTTTTTTTGCGGAATGCGGGCCTCTCACTGTTGTGGCCTCTCCCGTTGCGGAGCACAGGCTCCGGACGCGCAGGCTCCCCAGCCATGGCTCACGGGCCTAGCCGCTCCGCAGCATGTGGGATCCTCCCTGACCGGGGCACGAACCCGCGTCCCCTGCCTCGGCAGGCGGACTCTCAACCGCTGCGCCACCAGGGAAGCCCAATATATATTGTTTTATTTTATTACCTGCTAGTTCTTAAACTTAACTCCATCTAGAACAAAAGTCTCCTGTTGACTGATGTGTTCTGAGGACAGGACTGATTTTAGAGCATCAGCAATCTGTTGATAACGAGTTGGAAGGGAAGCCTTGTTTTCAAGGACCAGAATACCAAATGAGATTTACTGCATTTTTCCTGATTATAAAAGCACTGTGTTGGGGCTTCCCTGGTGGCGCAGTGGTTGAGAGTCCGCCTGCTGATGCGGGGGACGCGGGTTCGTGCC
>NW_006776983.1:344484-368980 GCF_000442215.2 Lipotes vexillifer | reverse complement strand
CGGAGCCTGTGCTCCGCAACAGGAGAGGCCACAACAGTGAGAAGCCCGCGTACCGCCAAAAAAAAAAAAAAAAAAAAAAAAAAAAAAGCACTGTGTTCCTCTTAAAAACATGTGGTTTTTTTTTTTATTGTAATTGTCCATATTCCTACTTCACAGTTAACTTGAGATTCTGATTCAATAGGTATGGGATAGGACCGGGACATCTGTGATTTTAATAAATTCTCCAGGTGATCCTGATCTATACCAATTTTGAGAACCAATTATGAATTACACATGCTGTCTTGTTTTTGTTATATCATTAACAAAGTTGTTACATTGTTAATAAAATATTTTATGAGTGTGTTTTTATTTCATTAATAACTCTTTGAAAGTATGATTTTCAATGGTCTCATGGTTTCCCATCATAGAAATGGACCATAGGGAATTCCCTGGTGGTCCAGTGGTTAGAACTCCATGCTTCCACTGAAGGGGGCATGGGTTCGATCCCTGGTAGGTCACTAAGATCCCGCATGCCAGGTGGCGAAGCCAAAAGAAATGGGCCATAAAGTTTTAAATTTTTTTTAATTTTTAATTTATGTATTTATTCTAATTTAACTCTTACAAATTATGTAGAAGGAAACATTTCTATATATAAACATTTCAAACCTTCTGATAAATTTCTTCAGATAGATTTTTAGAAGTAATATTAGTAGACCAAAAGATGTGCATTCTTTAAGTCTTTAAAATTTATTTATTTTTGGCTGCGATGGGTCTTCGTTGCAGCATGCGGGCTTTCTCTAGTTGCAGCGAGCAGGGGCTACTCTTCGTTGTGGTGTGCAGGTTTCTCATTGCGGTGGCTTCTCTTGTTGCGGATCACGGTCTCTAGGCATGTGGGCTCAGTAGTTGTGGCTCGCGGGCTCTAGAGCGCTGGCTCAGTAGTTGTGGCGCACGGGCTTAGTCGCTCTGTGGCATGTGGGATCTTTCCGGACCAGGGCTCAAAGCCGTGTCCCCTGCATTGGCAGGCGGATTCTTAACCACTGTGCCACCAGGGAAGCCCTAAGGCTTAAAAGAATGTTGCTATTTTCCAGAAAAGTTATGATAATTTATACTGGTAGCTATAATATTGCTCTTGTGACCTTACTCCCCCAGCTTTAAATGTTATAATTATTTTCATCACTGCCAATTTGACAGCTGAAAACCGTTATCTCCTTGTATTCTTAATTTGCATGTGTTTAAGTATAGAGAGGTTAAACTTTTTTTTTTCTATGTTTATGGGCTCTTGGTCATCTTTCTTTAGTGGATTGTCTATTCGTATCCTTTTTCAAGGCAGAGTTAAAGGTCCTCGGTTAACCACAGAACAGGGAAAGCGTTTGAAATTCCCGCAGGACGTCTGAATTTTCTCCTTCCTCTAACCTCTCAAGTCTTAACTAATGAGCGCTGATGGATTCCAGGCTGCCATACCAACATTACAACTTAACGGGTGGTCTCTAATCCAGACTATTTGTTCTCAAGGTGAAAGAAGACCTGGGAGGGGGGCGGGGATCTCCTCCCACTGTCAGTACCCTTCCCTTGACCTCAAGTTGCCATAGGCAGGAGGGAAGTCAGGGCCGCCTGGCTCTGTGCAGGGCTCCATTCAGTCTCTTGGGACACTCTCCGCCCCCACCACCACCAGGAGAGGAACCCCTTCAGTCCCTCTGACCCTGTCTGCTACCATCACCCACTGCTACCAACAAACTCAGCACTCGTAGTTTTTCGCTCACGCTCTGGACTCTGGTCCCGCAACATCCCCAAACTTGAACGCATCTCCCACCCTCTCTCAGTGCCTGCCACCTTTCCGCGGTGCCCTCTGAAACTCAGGATCCCTCATCAGCTACATCTTCTTTACTTTCAGGCCCGTCTCTGAGTGCCTCGGTTCCATTTTGTTCTTTTTGGCTCAGGGCGGAGAGTGCTGTCTCTCTCCGGCAGCTCCCTCTGCTGGCAGCTGGTCCGTCTCCCACCCATTTTCTCACCCTGGGCTAGGATGCGTACTTGTGTCCTCCTTGCCCTTCAAGATCTTCTCGGACCGTAGTCCTCTAGATGCTGTAAAGGCTTTTAGCTTTGAAGCTCATGCGAACTCTGCTGGTCTCCATGCCTCATAGTTGAGGTCACCTATACACCCCGGTTTTCTCACTCTCATTCCCTGACTCTTTCAGCTCATGGCTCATGCTTATGCTGTCAACCACTAGTCACAGGACGATTTTTGGTGAGTTTTAGTAGCCTCAATTCTGACCCTTCAAAATCTTTATTGTCTCAGACCCTGACCTCCCTCTCTTCTAGTGACCTTGCACTTCACCCAACCTCAGCCACTTTCTCAGATAGTTATACCTTATATCTTGACTTTACCAATCACAGCACTCCCTCCATCTCCTCAGTTTCAAGCATCCCACCTTCTGATTTCCACATTCTGTCTTTTGAGCTCACTTCATCTAAGCACCCTGACTCTTATAATTCTTTGACCCTACTGGGATCTTCAGTCCATTGAACCTATTAAATTTTCACGGCAACCAGTCCTTTAATGTCATTGGTTCCTTCCTTACCCAGCTTAAATTCCATGTTCCATGCATGTGTCCTTAACTCCCTGCTTGTTTCTACTCCCCGGCAAAATCCCAAACCTGGCTAAGTGCAGCCATCAGGCTAATCATTTGCAGCATCTACCCAGCTGATGAGCCTCGGAGGAAACACGTCCACGCCGAGCGGTCTCACTTTGAACTGGTCCATGTGTTCAGCTCAGTAGTTGTATTATATTTCTGGTCCATGAATTCTCCCCTTTCCTGGGACCATTGGTATCTTCTCTCTTTCTACAAGCACTTAAAACACTCTCAATCTTTGCCCATGACTTTGATTCTTATTTTTCTGAGGAAATAGAAACAATGAGAAGATAACATCTAATTCATTTCACCTACCTTAATCTGTGCCTGCCTACTCTGCCTTCACTCTTGTTACTATACATGGACGATTGCATTAATGGATTCTTCATCCCTCCCTCTAGACATCTTATTTGATGGTTCCTGTCACTAAGAAGTGAAATGTATTTCCTCACCTTTTGAGTCTGGGTTTGACATTGTGACTTGCTTTGGCTGATTGAGTGAAGGAAAAGTGACAGTGCCAGTTCCAAGCTTAGGTTGCAAGTGGCCTTAAATTTTTCCACTGGCGTTTGTATGCCTCAGCCATTACCATGGGCCCAGGCTCCAGAATGGGAAACATCAATTAGACCTGAGCCCAATCCGTGAAGACAAAGCTGATTCACCAAACTCCAGCACAGAAATATTTTTGAATACTTAACTTATGTACATCTAATACCACTAAGTTGTATTCATCACTGAATACATATTTACTTTTTTAATTAAAACTTTTATTTTGAGATCATCATAGATTCACATACAGTTATGAGAAATAGTACAGAGAGTTCCCATGTACCCTTTACCCAGTTCTTCCCAGGTGAAATATCTGGCAAAACTAAATTATAGTATCACAATTAGGATATTGCCATTGATCCAGTCAACGTACAGAACATTTCCATCACCACAGGGAGCCCTCATACTGCCCTCAATAGTGCATTCTTTTTCATTGCTAAGTAGTCTTCCATGATCTGGCTGTACCACAGTTTGTTTGACCAGTTGCGTACTGAAGGACATGTGGGTTGTTTCCAGTTTACAGCTGTTATAAACAAACCTGCTGTAAACATTTGTGTACAGGATTTGGTGTGAACATAACTTTTCATTTCTCTGCATATATGCATAGGAGTGTAATTGCTGAGTGGTATGGGAATTCCATATTTAGTTTTTTGAAGAAACTTCCAAACTGTTTTCCTGAGTGGCCGCACCATTTTTTTAATTTTTTTTTTTTTACTGAAGTATAGTTGATTTACAAAGTTGTGTTAGTTTCAGGTGTACAGAAAAGTGATTCAGTCATAAACACACACACACACCCACACACACATGTTTTTTAGATTCTTTTCTGTTATAGACTATTATAAAACATTGAGTATAGTTCCCTGTGCTCTACAGTAGGTCCTTGTTGGCTATCTATTTTATACATAGTAGTGTCTTTATGTCAATCCCAAACTTCTAATCTATCTCCCTTTCCTCCCCACAACATAACCATAAATTTGTCCTCTGTGTCTGAGGGTCTATCTCTGTTCTTTATACAAGTTCATCTGCATCTTTTTTTTTAGATTCCACATATAAGCAATATCGTATGATATTTGTCTTTCTCTGTCTGGCTCGCTTCTGAGTGCCTGCACCATTTTACATTCCCACCAGCAATGTATGAATGATCCAGTTTCTCTGCATCCTTGCCGGCATTTGGTGTTATCATTTCTTAATTTTAGCTTTTCTGATGAGTGATAGCTCATCGTGGTTTAATTTGTATTTCCCTAATGACTTATGATACTGAAGTTCATGACTGACTTTGATGAGAGATTTTATATTGAAAGCATATCTGTAACTCTCAAATAATGGCTTTTAGGAAATTTACCACTTCTCCTCATCAGTCCCCAGTGGCTTCCAAAGCAGAAATTATTAACTCTACCATGGATTATGTTGGTTAAGTAGTAAAAGATTATCAAAAATCCTATGTTTCACCAGCGCTAAGATCTTTAAAAGAAGAATATAACTGTTATGAATAAAATCTCTTCATTTGTAGGAAACCAGTTAAGGAAGGGATGAACAGATTCAGGTCATATGACATGGGCCATTCAATGGTAGGATCCTTAAGGATGACAGAGATGTCATAGTTTTTTTCCTTGATAGCCAATGAGATAATAAATTCTAAAGTCAGGAGATCAGAATATTAACTGTTCTAAAATCTCACCTCTTGGACACAAATAATATCAGATTTATTGAGAAAATGACACCTATAGATCTTTATCTTTCATCTCTCAACCAGTCATCATCTGAGAGAGATAATAAATGCTCTAGGGAGTCTCCCAAATTTTAGAAAATAGAGCTCTTGGGCTTGCCCTGCATCTTAGGTCTTTGAAACCAGCTATTCCCAGCAGAGTACATTGCTCCATCTCTATCTCTGTCCATCTGACCCAAAGTGGGTTTAATACTGGAAATGGGGAAGATTATAGGGTTGTGGGCTGGGTTTGGGTCTTCCAGGTAAGTCAGCCAAAAAAAGTTTTATTCTCAGGGATTATGAGCACACCAAAACTCATGTAGGCACTGGAGGGATCAGTGGCGGAAAGCAATATCACTTGGGTAAATCATATGTACTGATGTGAAAAGAGAAGCCTCAGCCTCCAGATCTCTTGATTTTCTGTGTAAGCTGTGTGACTAACTCAGCCTAACAAGTGAAACACCTCTAAGGGTGCCTTGAGAAACAGTTCAGAGGAAATCATAGGTTCAGATTCTCATTTATGCCACCTCACCTTCAGCCATCCTCCTGGCCAGTCATTATAAAAACAAATTTAAAAATAAGAATAAATCTTAAAGGAGAAAGACTTACTTTTTACTCTTTAAGAATAATGACTATATGGTAAGTGGTCCAATGGAAATTAAAACCGAAATACTGAGAGTATAAAAAGAATCAAGTCAAAGTTAAAAATAAAAAATTCAAATTCCAATAAAATTAAAAGGTTAAAAGTTAAAAATAATAAGATAAAATAGATGAGATGTAAAATAAAAGACAAAGAGCAAGAAACCAATGAGATAAAAGAAACACATGAAAGTCAAGAAAATAAAAAAATTAAGATAAAAGGCTAAAGTCCAAGAGATAAAAAGTTAAATATGTAAAAGAAAAATGGATTAAGGATGGAGAATAGAATGAGGAACTTAAAATGTAAAGTTGAAAAATGTGAAACTGAAAAAGAAGCATTGGGAGGAAAATGTTTTTGGAGGAAAATGTTTTTAAATGAAAATGGAAAAAAGGGCTTGAATATTAGAGAAACAGGCAATTTTAAAAGCTTGAGAAAATCCTCCATCAGTTGACTAGGAGCAAGAATTTGCTGTAACTTATTTCTTAGGGGTAAATTGTGGCTTTCCTCTTCCTCCAGTGAATTTGTCCTTTGAAGCAGTAGTTCTGCTCAGGCACTCTACATAGAACTTTTCAGTCAAGTAGCTTTCATGGTAGGGCCTGGGTCTCATTTGTGTAAATTAGGATCGAGCCCCAGGTTGATACCAGCAGCATCCAGTTTGGTCTTTGAAAAATTCTAGGGAAAAAAAAATGTGACACATAGAATCAATACTCATCACATACATTTGCCTTTTGTGTAAATTTGGAAAGCACCGCCCCCCACTTATTATTTCCTTTTGACATTTATACCAACTTCATGAGGTGAGCAGAGATCATCTGCACCTTCAAGAAGAAACAGGTTCCTAGAGATTGGAGGTTCACAGAGCTGACAAGCGTGGAGTAGATAGCATTACACTCTGAGGAAAGAGCACTGTTCTTCTGAAACCAAGAGGTAAAACCACATGCTTACACACTCCTAAAACAGTAGGCAGAACCAAGGGTGGATAAGGGAAAACCTTTCAGAATTTTGCAAAGAAGCCCATTTGCTTGACCTGTGCTGAAGGACCTCTGTGAATTGCCTTAGTAAGAAGGAAGTGTCTCTAAGGGCCTCGATGCCATTTCGATATAATCCCTTTCCTGTTTTCTGCCTGTCCTGCCATATGCAGTCTATCCCACAGCCATTTGTGTGGCCACCTAGTGACCTTGCCATGGCAGGAAAGAAATGAGAAATTTTGAGGACGGCTGCACTCCCCGGATTTTCATGGCCTTGGCCTAAAAATATTTAGTGCAGGTGCTGTCTGAGCAGTGAACTGGTGAGCAGTGAACTGGTGAACTGGTGCAGAGAACTGTGAGCCTCCAAAATCACCTTTCTGCCTACAAGGGGCTGCCCCAGCCTTGGGGGCCGTAGTAGTCTGTAAATACCAAGGCCAGTAGAAGGGGAATTATTGTTTCCTGTCATCATTAGAGAATTTCCACCTTTGCGTGGGGGGATGGGGAGTGGGGGGGAGTGCTTTTCCAGATCTCAGTATAAAAAAAGAGTGGTGGGCTTCCCTGGTGGCGCAGTGGTTGAGAGTCCGCCTGCCGATGCAGGGGACACGGCTTCGTGCCCCGTTCCGGAAGATCCCACGTGCCGCGGAGCGGCTGGGCCCGTGAGCCATGGCCACTGAGCCTGCACGTCTGGAGCCTGTGCTCCGCAACGGGAGAGGCCACGACAGGGAGAGGCCACGACAGTGAGAGGCCCGCGTACCGGAAAAAGAAAAAAAAAAAGGTGTTTTTGTTTCGGAATTTTGCTTTCTGCTGACCCTTGAAGGAGAGCACTTTATAATCAAGGATTAACATGAATTTGGATGCCTCTTTGAGTTTAAAAGAAGCATCCTTGTGTGTTGATAAAGCAGGATATTTGACGTTGGAATATCTCTGAAAGGAGTGGGCAAGGACAACCCTTTCCTCTCTGCTCTCTTCTTCCTACAGTTCTGAATGTCCTTAATATGCTTCCTTGATTTTCCTTGCTCTTGAGCTGTTGAAAGATAAAAGCAACTAGGCATGAAAGGGAAAATTTAACAAGGGCAACAAAATAAAGAGAGCAAGACATAGGTAATAGAGGAAGAGTCATAAGACATTTTTATAGAGAGAGCCAAAGCTTTCTAAGAATAGTAAGTAAACCGTGAATGTCATAGAAAAATCTGAAAAATTTCTCCTTTAGCTCCTGTGTTATGGAGTCATGTTTCTTCTCTGCTCTGATTTTCATGCCCTTTTCCCTCTCTTCCTTCATTTTCTAAAATTTTCTTGACTTTTTATTTTTTATTTATTTTTATCTTTTATTGAAGTATAGTTGATTTACAATGTTGTGTTAGTTTCAGGTGTACAGCAAAGTGATTTAGTTTAAAATAATATATATATTTTATTATTTTCCATTATAGTTTATTACAAGATATTGAACACAGTTCCCTGTGCTATACAGTAAATCCTCATTTTTTATCTATTTTATATATAGTAGTATGTATCTGTTAATCCTATACTCCCAATTTTCCCTCCACCTCCTTGCCCTTTGGTAACTGTAAGTTTGTTTTCTATGTCTGTCAGTCTGTTTCTGTCTTGTAAATAAGTTCATTTGTGCTATTTTTAGATTCCACATATAAGTGATATCATATGATATTTGTCTTTCTCTGTCTGACTTAACTTCACTTACTATGATAATGTCTAGGTCCATCCATTTTCCTGACTTCTGAAAAAGCTGAACTCAAAGGCTTCATTCTAGCGTCTTCACCTCCAGGTAGAAACAGCATGATGACTATCCATTCATTCGTTTGTCTCTTGTTTGACAAATATTATTGAGTTCCTTTTATGTGCCAGGCACTGTACTAGGCACTGAGAGTGCTAATTACAATAAAGGCTTAAACTGAATATCTGCTATGTGCAAAAATATATACAAGTATTATAGAAAAATAGCCTGGACCTTCTTAAAGAAATGCTGACCCAAACTTGCTTCACTAAGACATTAATTTCCAAGGCAATCAGTTGGCTGCAAAGTTGCTTCAAGTACCATCCCCCTTCCCTGGACTCATGTTTTTCATTTGCAGGAAGGAAAAGTGGCTGATACTTCTTGTTTATCATTTTGTGCCAATTTCTTATTCACCCAAATATCGGCTCTATTGGCAGAAAAGTTATGCCGGCATCTGTTCTGTATCTAATGTCAAAATATTAATGACGCCTTCATTTAAAGCAGAAGACAATGCATAGAAAGGGGTAACCATGTGAAGCAGCTCAAGATTTACATACAGCTAAGATCAGTAAACAAAAATAATTTCTTAAAATCTTCTTCAGTGTCTTTAATGAAACCCATCCTGCTATTGGACCCCATTATAAAGGCTTGGAATGAAGATTAGAAGTCATTACATTGTGAGATGTTTTGACAGCGGAAATGTGTCGTGGATGTTTGAGCCTGGAATAAGCAGCAAGTGCTCATAAGAAACCCACAGGAAACTGGTGGAACCACCACGTCTCAGAAGACGTCAGCAAAGAACACCGAGGGATGCAGAGACCCAACAAGGTGACGGATGCCTCCAGAGAGGTAGGGAGGACCACGTGTGCGAGAGAAGACCAAAGGCCATTCTCCCCATGGTTCCCCCTGCACTCGGTCTCCATAACGGGAAGGGATGTGGAGTTGGTAGAGAATTTACATGCTGAGTTGCCTAATGGGAGCCTTAGTTACTATGACTTAACAAGATTATTTTTCTCAAGAGTAAGATGGGATCATGTAAAATATAGAGAGAGTTACAATGTTTTGGACATAAGGATCATTGTGTTTCAAAGACTCTGGTCTCCGTACCTTGACCTTCCTGGCCCTAACTGGGATTCTTTTGAGGAAGGAGAGTTACAAATGTAGATTTGGTGCCAGTTGAGCTGTTACCAGAATGCCAGAGAAGAAAACAGACCAGTGAGTGATGCCTACTTTACAATGAACTTAACCTTACCCTTCAAAAGGCACTCTAATCATGTCTTCTTGGTGAGAATCTGGGCTCACACTGTGAACACATGGCAGGAAAGCCAATGTTAGAGGCAATAATTTTTTTCCTTTATAACTCAAATAAAAGACTATTTGATCAAATTCTCTCATATGTCAAATATACTTTTGTCTTCTACTACTAATCTCAGCACACCAAAAATAAAAGTCAAAATTAATAAAGAAAATAAGTTTGTTCTAATAAGTATATCACCTTTATACCCTGTGTTGAAGCAAAGGCAACTGATGTATCACCTAAGAATTAAAGGAGGAAAGAAAAAGGTTCATAATACTGTTTCTCACCAACTTAGAAAAACAAAAATGTAATGGCATTGGAAATACATTCTGGCCTAATCAGGAAACTTTCGTAGTTCTTTCATATTCTTCAGTCAAGTGTTCATTACAAGGACAGTATCTGGAGGTTTAATTAGGGGAGGAGCTCCACATGGGACATTTGTGTCTTAGTTGGATGCAAAATCTCATCTGATTTCCAACATTGTTTGATAATAAATATTTAATAGGAAGACATGCAGAGATGGAAAGTGCTCAACTCAGAGGAAGATGTAGCACACCAGGCCAGTGGTTAAACCAAATTACTACATTTTGCAACTGGAAGCAACAGATTTATAAATGAACTGATAGAAAAATTGAACCACCTCCTAAAAAGCATTGAGTCTGGATGGTGTTAATCCATCTGTCAGCCTCAATTATTTTCACATGTATTTCCATTTCATCATGTGTTTTCATTTAACTGTATATTTTCATTTAAACATGTATAAACATTTTATTTAAATATACATAACATTAAGGGAGAAAATTTATAAGTCCAGGTAATAGGGCTCAGAGAAAAGTGATCTTTAGAAGGGCTGTGTCTCACTTCACCACAAGGAAAAACCCCTGAAATGATTGTCTAGTTGGGTCTACACTGTAAATCATACAGGATGAACCCTCCATCAGGGATGAACAAGCTCTTGGTGAGTTTCCTGCTCATTTTCAAAATCTTTTCAAATGCTGGTATCACCTGTTTCCCTGAATCTCTTCATCATTGCTCATTCAGAAATTTGAAGATAAGGATTCAGGATGTAACAGGGTTTCCAGAGGATTTAGTTATCATTTGATAAGATGACAATGAAATAAATTAATAAATAAAGGAAAGATCTGGAAAGCTGTTTGCAAACTGATTTTCCTGCAATTTGAGGTCTCTTTTAAATACACCTAAGGAACTTTTGCCTAAAAGGCAGCCCTGCGTTGAATCCTATAAAAAGTAAAGATTGCCTTGTATTTGTTTTGTATGCCAGATTTCTACCCATTGAATTCCCTAGAGAATGGAAATCATAAATAAATAACAATTATAAAACTCATTATGAAATTTTTAAGTGATTCAAGCTATCCCTTTTCCTTCTAGCTTTCTTTCATCCCTTTGCTCTGTCTCTCCTTTCTCCTTAAAAGGAGACTAAGTCTGATCTCTTGGGGCTGTTAGTTTTTCTGAAGACAGAAGAAAAAGCTGCATCCATCCTCCTTCCCATTCCATCCCCCACCTCCTTTTTGTCCATACCCCATGAGGGACCTAATTGTCCAACATGGGCCAGATCTAAATATACTAAAGGTAGATTCATGGGAGGTGGCCTCTTTCCACTTAAAATTCTGAAGCTACATATGTATCCTGGCAGGGTCTTATGAAATAGAATAGCTTCGATTCATTTAAATTAAAATCCTTCTCTTTTCCTCCTGTTAAAAAAAAAATCACTCAATTCAAGTGACGTTTTGCTAATAGTGATCATATCATTCAGTGAATATTTAAACCTCTGTAAGCTACTGACACTATTCTTTTTAGTTTTAAAGACTGATTTATTGAGCAGTAGGTACACACATTAAATATGCATTGAAAGATGCAATACTTTTCAAAGCATCTAAATAATGAAAGGGAAAACGAACAATAAGAATAACAATAACATTTATTAAAAGAAAACTCTGTGTCAGATGCTGTTCTAAGTACTTTACATGTATTAACTCAATTAATATTCACAACAGTCCTATGAGATGAGTCCTGGTATCCCCATTTAACACAGAAGGAAACTCAGAGAGGTTGAGTTTCTTGCCTATAGGGACCCACGAACAGGAAAAAGCCAGCATTTGAACCTTGATAGTCTTCAGAGCCCGTGTTCTTAATGAAATGAGGAAATGAAAACACGAGTTAAAAGGAAAACAGGAACGCTATCCGGAGGTGGTGTAGTGATCAAGAGAGTAAGAGACGCACAGTTACCCACCTTTTGATGGCTGAAGAAGAGACGGCCAGGAATAAATATCATTCAGCACGCAAGAGTCTCCCTCAGGTCTCTTCCAGACCAAGTGGAGCCTGGGGCTGCGGAGTGCAGATGCTAAGACATAATTCCAAAATCCAAGGATAAGAAAAGGAATGGAGAGTAAAACAAGATAGCTTCCTGGGGTAAAAATGAGCTTAGGGAGAGAAGAGTCCATTTTATCCGAGAGTCACATCCATAAAGAGCCTTTCAAAGGGGTAGAAGGGCAGGTGCAAAGCTATGAGATCTGGAAGATTCTAGAGAGGAAAAAATACAATGCCTGGGAATCTTTAAAATGTGCTTTTAAGTGAGAGAAACGGCCTCTTCCACAGGGAACACTTACTTTAATGGGGAGGATTAGGGAAAAGTGGCATTAAGTTGAAGAGCCAGTTTCAGCTGTTTTCACAATTGACTGCTACCAAGATTCAGCCTCAACTATTCTCAGAGCAATCTATCAATAAATAGGTTGTTTCTCTACCATCTATTCTCAATAAAGCCAGAGTAATCCTAATGAAATATAAATGGAAACGTGACTTTTCCGCTCAGATTCTTCCAATGACTTCCCATCTGCTGCTGGAAACAAAATCCAAACCTTTGCCATAGCCCACAGGCCCTTCCACACTGGTCTCCACTCACTGTGCTCTGGCCTCCTAGCTGTTCTTCAGTTCTGCTAAGTGATCCATCTGCCTCAGGGCCTTTGCATCTTCTGTACCAATCGCCTGGAATTCTAGTACCTGAAACATCAGTAAGTTTCCTTTCATCTCTTTATGTCTCTGTTCAAATGGCTTTCTCTTTTGAGGCCTCCCACACAAGCCACTCTATATATTGTCTCTTTGCACAAGAATGCAAGCTTCATAATGCAGGCATTTTGTGTTCTTCGTTGCTGTATCCCTAGCACATAAAATAGCACTGGATCCACAGCAGACATTCAGTAATAATTGTTGAATGAATAAATGCAATCGACAGTGCTGAGAATTTTCAGTAATGATAATGAGATTGAAAGGTAGAAAAAAGTCCTTGTTTTATTAGAGACAGTAGCATTTAGTCCTCAGCCATGTTTTGTTTTATCCATAGAACAATTTTTCAACAATATAAGCCAATATTTAAATATCAAGAGAGTTCACATAAGAATCCAGAATTGTGGCCCTTGCCAAAAAGTGAAACGATTTGGCATCCACTGGACCTGTATTCCCATATTTCGACAATTGTCCAAACTTGAATAGCAGCTGCCCTTTCAAGGCTGCCTTCTTCAGTTGGCACACATACCCTACAACTATCTCCCCAGCATTGCAGCCAAGTGTTACTTGCCATTTATGATTTTTATTGTACTGTTGGATGGATTATGGGAGAGAAATAGTTCTCTGTATCCATGTCTCTGTCAACACCAGGGAAACAAAAGAGCCACATGATTCAAGAAAAAAAGGGAGAGAGTTTATCTCTGTAGAAGTGAAGACAGTCCTATATGTTAAAATGCCAACATTAGGCCACCTGTGCCATATATTTTACCTGTCTGGGCCCTGTAATCACTTGAATTTGCCACACCTGTGCTCTACACAAACTGAGACAAGGAAAACAGTAAGCTGGGTCTAGCAGGCCTTTTGATTGGGCTTCATGGTCTTAGGATAAGGAATTGTGACTCAGTATATGTGTCTACTTGTGTGCTTTAGCGTTCAGTTTTTGTTTGTTTTATTTTTGCCTGCATTTCCTAGAAAAGTTTCTTTGGGAAAATCATAGTAATGCTAATTATTACTCTATTTAATAGATAGGAAAATTGAGACAATAGATAGGAAAATTGAGACACAGATAGGAAAACTATCTTGCCAATAACATCAGAGCCAGTAAATGGAAGAGCCGGACTCTGTCTGGCTCTAAAATTCACGCTCTTAACCATCTCACTGCACTGCCTTCACTGTAACACTACAGAGAGTCTCACAACCCCCTCACTGTTGACCTTTGTGGGTGGAGGTGCTGTCCTGTGCATTGGAGGATGTATAGCAGAATCCTTGGCCTCTACCCACTGGTTACCAGTAGCACTCGCCCTCCACCCATGTGACACAACCAAAATTTCTCCAGACATAGCTGAATGTTTTCTGAAGGACAAAGTGGCCCTTGGTTGAAAACCACTTCACTAAAGGGAAGCTAAGGTTTGCTTGTCCCTCCTTGGCCACGCTAGTTAGGAGGCTCAGAGAGGCAAAAGAAAAGGTGGCAGCAACATTTTGAACCTGAAAGTTTAGATACAAAAGAAAACTGTAGATACAGCCCCAAATGTGGCATGTAAAGAATGAACCATGAGACGGAGAGAGATGTATGGGCACTAGTGATTGTCAGTCTCCTCATCATGAACTTCCCCCTGTTGAGCAACCTTGGTGTAATCAAAAGTAAAGACGCAACTAGAGATTCTCATACTAAGTCAAGGAAGTCAGCAAGAGAAAGACAAATACCGTATGATATCACTTAAATGTGGAATCTAAAATATGACACAAATGAACCTATCTATGAAACAGAAACAGACTCATAGACATAGAGAACGACTTGTGGTGTCAGAAAGAGAAAGACAAATACCGTATGATATCACTTATATGTGGAATCTAAAATATGACACAAATGAACCTATCTATGAAACAGAAACAGACTCATAGACATAGAGAACAGACTTGTGGTTGCCAAGGAGGGGGTGGGGGAAGGATGGATTGGGAATTTGGGGTTAGCAGATGCAAACTATTACATATAGAATGGATAAACAAGGTCCTACTGTATAGCACAGGGAACTGTATTCATATTCCTGGGATAAACCATAATGGAAAAGAATATTAAAAAAGAATATATATATATGTGTATAACTGAGTAAGTTTGCTGTACAGCAGAAATTAACACAACACTGTAAATCAACTATACTTCAATTAAAAAGAAAAGTAAAGGCACTCAGAGTACTGATCTTTGCTGATTTCAGTGTGAGCAACAGGCAAAGATGAATTGGAAAGTTAAAAGAGCCAAAAAAGAATAGAAATACTAAAATAGCCTAGCATTGCACCAGGCACCTAATTAATTTCTTAAACATAGGTATTAATTGATAAGCTGATTGGTTTGAATTTTAAATCAAATGAAACATGCATTTCAAAATTTCACTTTATGGGATAAATGTGTTTTTCTTCTGTTAAAGTACAAAATGGTATAAGAGTGGAATTATGATCTTCCCTGCTCAGCTTTGCTTTAGTACTACTGCTACTCTTGCTAAGTGCCTCTACTCACAACTGTCATTGTCTGTGCCCTTCACTATGGAGTGGGTGCACCATGGTTTAGAAGGGTTTGCTTCAGTAATATCTCAAGGCAATAAGTGTTATTTCAGTTTGATTGAGCAATGATGCCTTCTGGATTTAGTTATAAGATTTAGATTACATAGTATATTTATATTTCATAAAAGTAAATATGTGTTGAAATACCTAAAGGAAATGTCTAGCTATAAAGTAAGAAAACAATTGATAGGAAAAAAAAGTGAAATATGGCTAAAGCTCCTTTTGTGGTGTGTATTGGAGCACGCCTTCCCTTTACTGAGGGAAGAATAATAGCATGTGAGTGGCTTAGCAAAATAATATTTATCCCTGGAGAAGTCTTTGACAGGTAGGCTGTGTGCACAATGCCAGTGGGAGGCATGATGTCCTACATAAGATCCTTGCTTACAAGTCACAGAGCCCACCTCAAAGTGGATTATTTTTTTTTGGCTGTGCCACGTGGCACGTGGGATCTTAGTTCCCCAGCCAGGGATCAAACCCATGCCCCCTGCCTTGGAAGCACGGAGTCTTAACCACTGGACTGCCAGGGAAGCCCCCAAACTGGCTTATTCATAAAGGAAATCTATTAGAAAGAGTCTCAGGGGCCACACAAAATCCAAGGACATTATTAATAATCAGGACTCAGGAAGATGGGAACCAGAGCAGCCTGGGAATCTTAACAGCAGGAGTTCACGAACCTTCCCTGAATTGGTGCTGTTCCCACTGTTCGCTGTCAGTTCCCAGCTCTGAGAATCTTGTTGGCCTTTCTTAGGTCAGGTTCCAATCCCTGGTGAAAGCAAATGTGTCCAAGCGGTCAGAATCCCATGGTAAGAAGATACTATGAGGGGGACATATCTTGCTGGGCGAATGGGCAGTTCTCAATGAATAAAGCCTAAGCAGTCATGCCAGTAGATGTCTGGGATTATGTTGAGATAGAGAAAAAACAAATGTAATACAGCAGTAATAAGACTTCAGAAATCATGGGAGTACAACATAGTGGTAAATAGCATGGTCTCCAAAACAAGTGAGGTTCAAATTCTTGCTCTGCTGCACCCTAACTGTGACCTGGAGCAAGCACTTAACTTCTCTGTGCCTCAGTTTCTCCATCTGTAAAAGGTAATAATCTGGCTTATAGAGTTATTGTGAAGGTTAAGTAAGTTAATATATGTAAAGTATTTAGATAGTGGCTGACTCATAATCAATGCTAGATAAATGTTAGCTCATATTAAGATGTTGACAACGTAACCCAGATGTGGCTGGTGACCTGGGTAGCCTTGGCTCTTGACTTAGCCCAACTTGAACCCAAACTTTGCATGCCCCCCCTGAAAATTTCCAACTCCAATATATTAGTGTGGTGTTGGGGGAGAGGGAGAGGATGGATAAATGGATAAATAGATAGATAGACAGACAGACATACAGATAGGTAGATAAAGCTTTCATAGGCAGGCAAAGAGAAAGGTTTTCACATATATCAAAATTTAATAAAATATCTCTGATCTTTCCTTAAATTCCTCTACTGCTGCAAGTTTCTTCTTTTTCCCCATGCAGACTTTGAAGACCGCTCTAATGGCTCCAACAAGTCAACCTGACTCCAAATTTGCACTCTACTGAGGAGGTAAAAAAAAAGTGCAGCAGTTAAGCAAACTTACACTCCACGCCAAGGGGCCTCTCCGAGGACCCATACACAAATCATGCAGGCCTCTTCCTGTGCTGGATGCAGTGAGAGGGAAAGAGCAGGAAACTGAAGCAGAGGGATTACACTGCTAAGAAATCTAGGTTTTACACCAAGTTTTTAAAATTTCAAAAGTGGAGATATAGAAATATCATTTGAAGCAGGGCGTAGGTCAGATAGAGAAACAGTATTTTAACTTATCAAAGGCAAAACAAGGGCAACAGGCCTGAACTAAGGAGAGTGCTAGTCAGATGATCTCATTTTAATGGAAACGTAAAGCATGCAGTGGGGAATACTAGTGGAACTATGTGTGGAGGACCACAGGGGACACCAGGACCACTGACATTGGATGCCCTGCAGGGTGGGCTCAAGGGGGCCAGGAAAGTGTATGGCCTGCAAGGCTTTGGCAAATTACTTGATTCTCTTCCATCATAGTTTTTTTCATCTGTAAAGTTGGGATAAAAATAACACATACCTAATATGGTTGTTTTGTGCATTTAAATAATATCATATATGTGCAGTACTTAGAACAGTGGCTGTACCTCACAAGAGCAAGCTATCACTAAAATGATTGATTATATTGATTGACTGATCTTGAGGATTGATACTATTATAATGATGCATTGTGATTAAGTTGTCTTTCCATGAGGCAGAAGATGTGCTGGGGAGGGGGAAGTTGAGAGGGGTGATTCTGGTATAAAATTCCAAAATGGTTTAAACAATGGGCACTTTTACCTGATATTTGAAGTTATGAAATTACATACTTGTATATTGTTTTTTACCTGTGATTGCAACAAACTATCCTAAAGTAATTTTTCACCCTAGAGAATGAGGGGATGAAAAGGAAGTAGAAGACGTAGGTCACAATCCAGTAAACTGTGGTTTGAAAAGAAGAGTCCCCTCACTTACCTGCTCGTGCCCACTGCTCTCACTGTGCTGGGAGCCCTGGCCTCAAACTCTGTGTCACAAAATCATGTGTGGGACCTGGCGCAGGTGAGTCACAGGTTGTAGCCGTACCTGACGCCTCCCACGCATAGTCATCAGGCTTCATCATCATCATGATCCACTACCTAGTTCAGTGCACAGCTCCAGGCGTATTTCTTTAAGAAAAGACTAGATACTACAGAAGGCATTTCATCCTCTTAACCTTGTGAAGGATGTATTATCATCCACATTTACCAACAATGAAGGGGAAGCTCAGAGAGCTACGTACTTGTGCTGTGTACTTGTGCTGTGCAGCTGAGCACATACCATACAGCTGAGCAGTAGAAACAGGGTTTCAGCTCTGACCTTTCTTCTGCTGTAATATGCTGCAACAATTTTTTTTTCTGGAAGAAAACAAACAAACAAACAGAAAACTGTCCTACTGCCTCTCATGACAGGAAGAAGTCATTAGACGGACATGCCTGTTCCTACAACAACCTCATACCTATTTGCCTTTCAAACTTCCTTTCCCACCTGTTTCTTACACTTGTTTTATCTCCATCCAAGTCAGCCTGCTCTTCTTGAGTTCCTGAAATTGCTGCCTGTTTTGCCTTTGCTCTTGTTTCCACTGCCTGGAACAACTCCTCGAGTCCACGTTTCTTCTCCATGCAGGCTTATCTGACCTCCAAAATGGAAGTGACTTTTTTTTCCTCCTTCTTAACCAGTAGAGTATATTCTTTGTGCCTCTATTAAAGCATCTTTAATTTCTTAATTATGAAATGATGATTGATGTGACTGTTTTATCCCTGGAAACTTCTTAAGAGAAGGGAACCACATCTTATACATCTCTGTGGTGCTTCAGATGTATAGTTTCTGCAGCCTCTAACCAATAGTCTTAAACGTGGGGCATCCTTGGTCACCATGAACTGAGAGAATGAGTACAGGAGGTCACTTTCAGAGGTGGTCTGGTAGAAGAGTGAAGTGCTCAGTTATGGCACCACCTGAGTTACAGTACTTTTACAGGACTAGATAATGTCCTTCGGGTATGATGTGTGATTTGAGCCAACATGTAGCTAGGATGCATGAGTCTGGGGACCCAAGGGTGGAAATGAGAATGGATTGTCTCACTGTGACATATAGTGACCCAGTAAAAGTTTTTTGCTTCTCATCCGCCAAACTGGGTTCCTTTTGATTAGAGGTCTTAGTTTCCAAAACTGTTAAGCTTCCAGGTGACACAGTAAGGGTTTCATTGACCTAAAAATTGAGATTGACAGCTGGTCACTTTAGGTGCCTCAAACAAACAAAGGAGTTTATATGTTGGCTGGGTGACTAATCCTGATTTTCAAGGGGAAACAGAGCTAGTGTTACTCAATGGGGCATAAAGGAGCATGCCTGGGACCCAAGGGATTCTCTGGGGAACCTCTTGGTATCCCCATATTCCATAGTAAACATTACTGAGAAACTGAATAACAAAATACAAGCAAAACTACTAAAAGCACAGATCCATGAGGATAAGAACCATACTCCTGGGGTACTGGCTGAGTGCAAAGGAAAAATGAAATGAGCAGTGGAGGAAGAAAGTTACACACTGAAGCTATAGCCTATGGCCAGTTTCAAAAATGAGAACTGGATTACTTATGCATATTTTTCATTGTTTTGTGTATACATAACACTATTTATTTTTTCCTTCTCCAATTCACTTTCTATCTAAGATGTGTTAATACTGGTTAACTCTATAACTCATTGTTTAAGTTAAAGGATATCAAAAGGATTGTGACTTATTAGAAGAGTGATAAATATCACCCAGGGTAAATAAAGTAGCAGCCACAACGCGATGTCTCCACTTTTGTGAGAAGATGAGGATGTGTTTGGTTGTAGTCAGAAGAGCTACATCATGTTAGCCAGATGTTGTTCTGGTCTTTCTTCAGAAGTTAAACATGGGTTACAGGGGTATTATGGATGCGAAGTTGACGAAAGAGTGGACTGTGCTAGACTGTTAGATGCCAGCCTTTCACTAGCCCCTCCATGCAATGTCCATGACAACAGGTTTCACAAACCACCAGCTGCAGAGAGCTTCTTGAGGAAGGGGCCCTGCTGTGTGCTCTGAGGTTCATCGCCACGTTTTCATTGAGACCACACTTGCCATGAGCTACTTCCAGTCAGTGACTGAGTGTGGCAGGGATATAAGGTAGACATCTTTCTGGGAGACCTGGGATTCCTCTAGTGACCTACTTTGGCTTGGAGACTCTCTGACACCTTGGCAAACCTTCATTAGGCTGCACAGTGGCCTATGTCATTTCCACTCAACTTTCCCTCCCTCTTTATATACTAATCATAATAGCATCATGGTCTGACATCTCTCCTGGCTTTCCCTAGCTCCCAATTCATTTTCCTCTTACAGGCATTTCCCCTAATAAAAACTGCACATTTAACTCCATCTTGGAGTCAACTGCATGGAGGGCCTGTACTAACACACCCCTACTCTAAGATTGCCTCTGTAATGCAGAGTGGAAGCCAGGAGCTACATTCCAAGATACTCCTTTCCTGTGTGGCTTTGGGATAGAGTTTACCTATAAAAGTCACTTTCATGACATTCAGAAGGCAGAATGGAGGAGTCATCATTATCCTTTGGGAGTCACTGTGAGCAAATGTAGTGGTTTCTCTGATTTCTCTGTGAGCTCTTTCCTACAGTAAGCTGGAAAAATATCTTTCCCAAAGACTAAAAACTTGCAGTGGTTTATCACAGTGCTTTTGAAAAACACCCACTCTAGTGTTTCTAGTTTCTAGTTTTCAGTGACTCTTTTCCCAATCTTCTAACTGCAGCCTTCCAGAATGTCATTGTTCGAGATGTGTAAACCCTAACTCCTATAATGAACCCTTTTATTCCAGGAATATTTGAAATAGCTCAATTTTCCTAACCATATCCAAACCGATACAAGAAGAAATTGAGGCTTATGTCTTTATATGAGGCCTAAAATACATGTCTCCTCAGGGGCCCCACCAGTATTTGAACATGAAACATGCTCAATAACTACCAATTAAAAGAATGAAGAGAGTGGTTCATATTTATCCAGTTTTAAAACTAGGTAAAATACCTAGATACTTGACCTTTTGGGTTTCTTTTGCCCCGTTCCACCATCTCTATAGACTTTTCTAGTTGCACTCCTACCCCCTCTCATACCCATCTAGTTTTTATCCCCCTCTTTCCCGCTCCCCTCACTCACATTGGAACCACAAGCATTCACTGGAACCCTTCCATTCTGGAGTGGATCACAACCTCCCGTTGGCTCATTTTGGCTTCTCTATTAATGATCTACTATTTCCATAGAAAATACCATGAATTCTCACACAGAGGCCAATATGATCTTTCCAAATAACAAATCTGATTATGTCCAGTTCCATGCTTAACATGCTTAAATGTCTTCTCCTTGCTTTTAGAATCCAATCCAATCCAATCCAATCCAGAATCCTTGCATTGCCTTTCATGGTCCTGTATGAAATTTCTCTTATTTAAAACACTTTCCCCCTTGCTCTCTATGCTTTCACTACTCCAGCCTTTTTTTGATTTCTCTAATATATATCAAGTTACTTTCCATTTCACATCTCTTTTTTTTTTTAAATAACGTCACTCTCCCTGAAATATTTTCCTCCTGATACACACTCACTGGCATGTGCATGCATGACACACGCATCTTTCACTTTACTAATCTTACTCATGCTGCAGGTTTCAGTTTAAAGCTCACTTTATTAGAAAAAGACTTCTCTGACACCCTGTGTATGTCAAGTCTTGTGTTACATATTCTCAGAAAGGCTTCTCCTGAAAAACACTTATCACAATTGTATTTAGTTCATTTTTCTGAGATATTTTACCTCTTTCCCATTTTACATTTAAAAGTTCTGTGGGAAGAGACCACTATTCTTATATTTGCCATCATATTCGTGCATGTTAGGCATTTAGTAAATATTTTTGAATAGATACATATTCTTCATGTCAACAGGCAAAGTTCACAATCTGTGTTTTGTCAGTATGCCTATTTTCTGTGTTGGAGACCAAGAGTGAACTAGTGACAGTTCATCATCTTCAAGACAGAATATTGGAATTGGAGAGAATGTTAACACTCTTTATTTTATTTAATTATTATTTATTTTTATTTAACCCATCCTTATTTCACTAGAAATCACTATAACTTACTGGTTTATCAAGAGCCCAGATCATACAATATAGAGTGACAAAATCATAAGACAAATAAAGCATGTTAATATCCTTAGATAACTTAACCCAATGTTATTTGGGAAAAAAAACACTTTATGTTCATAAAAGCAAATAAAGTTTTAAAACAAAGAGATAAAATTAGTAGTCTAGATTGAATTTATTATAAACTTCCTATAAGAAGAGCACCACCTATAAGTAAGTTCTGATGAAACAATATTCGAAGAATTGCCCAGATTTGTCTTGGGCCACTAGCATAGCATCATCAGGTGAAAAAATGTGCCCCTCCAAATTATTCTCCAGATGCATACTTGCCTCCTTAATATTTTGTGAAACAAGCATACATACCCACTAAGACAAGACCCATTAAGACAAGACTTTCTTGTCTTAAGACAAGATTCTCACTCTTCCTACTGACTTTGAGGTGAGCCATTTTATCGTGTACAAAGAAAAATGCCATATCTATTCCATTACTAATTTTGAGAAAGAGGCAGTATCTGGGGAAAAAAAACAATATTTCTGGCTATACTGAAAATCCAAACAAGCAAAGAGGCACCCTTGGAAACCTCCATGGCCGGTAAATGGATTGTATTTATGTTTCATGCTTCATTTTTTTCCCTCTCAACTGAAACTTTAAGAGTTTCTCCAAACAATGTGACCTATTTGTCTAACAACACTTCAGTGGTTATATATCATTCTTTTGGACCTTGACCTTAGAGAAATCTTTTCTTTTCCCTTAGTCTTTTTTTTTTTTTTAACTTTTCACTTTAAAGTAGGCTAATATCACTGGAGAACGCTGTTAAAGCTTAACACTAAGATAGACTCTAACAAGCTTGGTGAATCATATTACATGCAGTCCTGGGCATCCACTACTTTTGGATGAATAAAGCCAGAACTCAGATGCTTGGAAAGCTAGGAACTGCTGCATTCACATCCTCCAGGATCGTAACTCCAAAGCATGATCCCTTCACTGGGAAGATTGCAGTGACTCTTGGTGCCACCATCATGGGCTTCAAAGGTTTAGAAGTAGGTGGTTTCTGCCTCATTTAACTCACCTGTTTGCCAGGTACAAATCCCAGATACACCTTAAAGAGTGACTATAGATTGTTATGAATTTAATCAGGTGGTGATCTATGGGGGCTATAGTTTCGGAGGTGGGATCTACTAGCTCAAATCAGCCCAGCTCCTGGTACTGGATAATGCAGGTATTGACTCAACAAATACTATCTTTTCAGTCCACATCAACAAAGATAATCAAAAGCAGCTTGCCTTCAGAAGGCAAAGACTGCAGTTCAGCTTCATAGCTATGCTCAGAGATAATGAACTCTTCAGTCAATTGTCTGGAGGACCTTGAAAATCTTGATATCCCATAGGAGGCTGTACTGGTTCATTACATTAAGGGTAATTTTCCTAAATTGTCCTAGTTATTTCTAGCCATTGTTGTAAATGCTTAAGTAACACACATTCACATCAGAAGGCAAAAACTAAACCCAAAAAGTGCCGGACCTGCCACATTGTCGAAGTTTCCAATGGCCCACTAAGAGGGGGCATGTTAGTTGGCCCCTTTTAAAGTGGGAGACAAGTCTCTACCCATGTACTACCCATCCAATACACAATACAAAGAGGCACAAAATTTGGGGGGGTCTCTTTGGATTCTGGGAGGTAACATATGCCACATTTGGATGTGTTGTGCTGTCCATTTTGTGAGTGACTTAAAAGTCTACCTAGTTTGAATGGAGTCTGGAGGAAGCGGAGGCTCTGTACCAGGAGCAGGCTGCAGTGCGGTTTGCCCTGCCACTTCTCATGATCCAGGAGACCCAATGGTGCTGGAAGTTATCTGTGGAACACAGCAGTGACTTACAGAGCTTCTGGCAGAGCTTCCTAGGGTTTTGGAGTAAAACAATGCTTGATCCTGCAGATATATCTTCTTTTGTAAAGCAAATTTTAGGTTACTATTGAGCCTTGGTAGAGACTAAACACCTGACCATGGGGACAACTAGTAACTTTGCAACCCAAACTGGGCATTATTTGATACACTGAATCATAAAATCGGATGATGAAGCTGTTTTCAAATGGAAAATCTAAGAAGCCCCCAAAGTTACAAATCTAAGAAGCTCCCAAAGCTCCCACCTGATAAAGTTGCATTATCAGGTGATCAGATTTCCTAAGTATTCTCTGTTGCCACCTCTCCCTCAACCCACACATATGATCAGTTAACAGAGGAGGAAAAAAACATGGTCCTGGTTTATGAACAGGTATGAATAGTATGCTTGTACCAGTAGAAGTGGATAGTTGGTGAATTACAGCCTTACTGAACATTGGCTCTGAAAAAACAATGCTGAAAGGAAATCCTCCCAGTATGAAGAACTTCAAGCAGAACCATCTGGTTGTCCACTTCCATTGAAGAAGATTTGATCTGAGGTATAGATAAACATTGATTGATGGACAGTGGCTAATTTAGTGGTCGGGGACTTGGAACAAGACTGAAAGATGGATGATATGGGAGACTTGAGGAGACGTATGTAGTTGGGTTTCTTAGAATGGGAAGAGTACGTAAAGATATTAGTAAATGCCCACCAGAAGGCATCTATTTCAGAGGAGGTGGACAAAATGGCCCATTTGCTAAATGTCAGTCAGCCTCTTTCC
>NW_006776983.1:334933-344383 GCF_000442215.2 Lipotes vexillifer | reverse complement strand
AGCCTCTTTCCCTAATGACCCCTTTTTGCTCAAGGCATCTATTTTAAAAGTGGTCATGATGACAGAGATGGAGACTAATCTTGAGCTCAACAACACAGACTTTGTTTTACTAGCGTTGATCACATTATGGCCATTTAGTGAGTGCCCCAGTTTGAGTGCCCAAACTGCTAACAGTAGAATCCAACACTAAGCCTCAGTAGAGCATTATTACCTAGGAAAAGCAGACATCTACCTGGTGGCAGATTGATTACATTCGATCTTTTCCCATCGTGGAATAGGCAGTTATTTATTCCTAATAGGATCCAGGGTTAGAGAGTTGTTTTACAAGGTGCCACATATGCCTTACATATGTGGGCAATATATATATATATATATATATATATATGTCTACCCACTGGCAAAGTGAATTAGTCCTGGAATTGAGGGCTGTGGATGGAAGAGGTCACTCTCACTATAACACCTCACACTGAAAAGATTTCTATTTCCCTTACCCATTAGCTTGTGGACAGTGGCTTTGGAGAGTCTAGTACTCAAGAAAGAAGTGTTCCACTGGGGGATACAGTTATCTTTCTGTTAAATTGAAGCTGAGGCCAGCCCCTGGCCATTTGGGGATTCTCATGCTGCTTAACCAATAGGCAGAAAAGATAATCATTCAACCAAAAGGTATAAAAGGCTGTGATGATTCATCCAGATTACTAAAAGAGAAATTGATAAATCAGGGACTTCACTGAAATGTAGCAAATTAATTTAGATACCTCTTAATCAAGCAGGTCAATCAATAGACAGTGAGGCACTAATAAAATCAGGATCACCAAGGACTCAGTTGCTCTGCAAATTATGCTTTGGTTCATTCCACCCAGTAAAGAACTTCCTCCAAAGGAAGTGTTAACAGAGAGCAAGAGGATTATGAAATTGATGACAAAAAAAGAAAACTTTGATTTTCAGTTTAGGCATCATGAACAGCTATGGAGCAGAGATTGTTGCATCTATATAGTATTTTAATTAATTGCTTTTTCAATACTCCTCTTTTCCCCATTTTTTACATAATACAGAACGTATTAGTGAGGGCTAATATTTGGGGCTTCATGTGGAAATATGACTGAAATTACACCACTCTGTGATATAGGATCGCTGATGGGACTCTGTCCCCTCTGTGGGGGACACACATTGTTATCTGTATAAAGAAACAAGAATAGATTCTGAGGGGGAAAAAATGAGTGGACTACCCCACATACTCTCAATTTCTACCACATTCATCCCCACCAGTTTCACCCTTCATCTTCTCTACCTGTTTTTTTGCTCAAGAAGGCTAAACTCTGTGGACTGCCTGAACCCTTTTGCCTCTGTTTGCGTTCAACCAAGGATAGGCAACTATGGGACATCATAAGGCAGAAGGTTTATGCACTTGGACCTTTGCCTGTCAAGCCAGGATTGGTAGACGCTCCATTCCTCAGCTGAGGGTCATATCTCTTTAGCAAGCTTCTCCTACATTTGTATCTTTCCGGTGGCTTCAGTAACCACACCCTTCCCATAACCCTTTAGGTGGGGTGATAACTACTTTATAATTTCCTGATAGTTTCCAGTAACCTTGTCAACATCTTTGCAGACAGTTCCTTCCTTAAATTATCTTCAATTATACCTTCTAAATGTGCCATTTATTTTCTGCTGTGACTCTGACTTGAACAAATTCCATGCTCCCTCCATTCTGGAATTCTTTGTTTCTTTTCAGTTCTTCTCTCTTACCTCCAGGGTTTACTTTTTCTCTTGCCTGGAAGATTATCCTCCAATCATACTATTAAATGTACTGTAATTGTGTATCCCCAGACTTTAAGCTCAGTATGTACAATGAGTACATCCTTCCTACCCTCCTCTAATCCCCAGCACCTGTCATAGAGCTTGGCGTATGATAGGTACTTAATCAGTACCTGGAATAAATGATCCATGCTCTCAACATTTCCATCCAGAAAAATGTTACCTTTGAACATTTTTTTTCATAAAAGTGTTTTGCATAGCAGAAGATTGACAATTCATTTACATTCTCTGTCCTGCTTTCATTCAGCATATTCCCGCATTCTCTCAAATAAATTCAAATTACCCCATTTGCTCCAGAGGTAAATGCTTCTTTATTTTCATGACCAACAGAAGCTTACAGGATAAATAGAGTACATGATGATACATGGAATACAAACCAGAATCTAAAGCTTCTGGGCTCCCAAATTAAAAGATAAAAAGCGATACATTGACTCTGGTTTCAACTCCAACATGTAAAGAGCTTGGAAGCTGTCACTCCCCTCTTTACAAGAAAAACTGAACAAACTAAAAATCAGTGAATTTTCTTGGACCCATCAGAGAATTGAGTTTGCAGGACAGATTTCCAGGGTGAAATCTGGAGAGATGGGAAAGGCAAGGCAAGAGGGTCTCTGCTTACCTAGAGCAGAGGTCACTGGAGTCAAAAACTTGTCGAGACATTTAAAGCCAGAACCTCCTGGGTGCTGCACTCTTAAGGGACCCCACCCCCACCCCAGACTTCTGTGGGTTTTACCTCCAGGAGCCTAGTAGCTTCTCAAGGTGAAGATGCAAGAAAGATACTCTTGCCATGCCAGGGGCAGAGTAGTCATTGTGAAACATACCTAAGAACGTTCTCTAACAAAGCCTACTCTCCAGTGAAAAAGACTTCAGCAAAGCCTTATCCAAAATGAGGGAAGGGACTGTTGCCACTCCAGGACCTCTAGCTTTCCTGTCTCATCTAAGGGGAACAAAGCTACAAAAATGAAGAAATACTTAAGGAGGTCACAGCCCAGAGACCTAGGTCCTTGAAAGACTGAGATTAAATTATAAAATTGTAAGATGCTTTCTCTTTGCTACTTACCACCACACTCCATCATGATAAAAATTCTCAGCAAACTAGCAATAGAAGGAAACTTCCTCAAGTTGATAAAGAACATCCACAAAAAACCTACATCTAACCTCATCCTTAATGGTGAGATAAGAAAAAGAAATCAAGGATTCACAGATTGACAAGGAAGAAATAAAACTATCTTTGTTCCCAGATGACAGGATTGTTGATGTAGAAAATTCCAGAGAGTCAACAAGAATACTCCTGACACTTAATAAGCAAGTAGAGCGAGGTTGCAGGGTGCAGTGTTGATTAATACTTAAGTCAATTGCTTTACTATATACCACCAATAAACAATTAGATTTTTTTTAATTTTATTCATTTATTTTTTATTTTTGGCTGCACTGGGTCTTCGTTGCTGCACACCGGCTTTCTCTTCTTGCGGCAAGCAGGAGCTACTCTTCGCTGCATTGCACGGGCTTCGCATTGTGATGGCTTCTCTTGTTGCGGAGCACGGGCTCTAGGTGCATGGGCTTCAGTAGTTGTGGCACACGGGCTCAGTAGTTGTGACTCGCGGGCTCTAGAGTGCGGGCTCTAGATCGCAGGCTCAGTCAGTAGTTGTGGTGCACGGACTTAGTTGCTCTGCCGCATGTGGGATCTTCCCGGACCAGGGCTCGTGTCACCTGCATTGGCAGGCAGAGTCTTAACCACTGCACCACCAGGAAAGCCTAACGATTAGATTTTAAAATAAAAGAAAAATACCATTTATAAAGCACCCAAAAAATTAAATTGTTAAGTACAAATCTAACAAAATATGTAGAGGATCTGTATGTAGAAAACTACAAAACTGTGATGGGAAAAAAATCAAAGACGATCTGATAATAAATGGAGAGATATTTTGTGTTCATCTTGGAAGACTCAATATTATTAGGATCTTGATTTTTCCCAACTTGATCCAGAGATTTAATGCAATCCCAAACAAAGTCCCTATATTTTACAAATATTAACATAAACTGATTTTACATTTATGTGGAAAAGCAAATGACCTAGAATAGCCAACACAATATTGAAGAAGAAGACATAGTTGGAGAACTCACACTGTCTTTAAGAATTAACCATAAAACTAGAGTAATCAACAGAGTATAATATTAGTGAAAGAACAGACATACAGAGCAGTGGAACAGGATAGAGATCCAGTTGAATATAGTCAAACTAATGTTTGACAAGGGAGCATGGGAGCGTCAATGGAGAAAGGAGAGTTTTTTCAACAAATTATGCTGGAAAAACTGGATGCCCAAATATAAAAGAAAAAAAATAGCCTAAAGAAATATCTTACACCTTTCACAAAAATTATCTCAAAATGGATCATAGGCTTAAATATAAAATGCAATATTATATAATCTCTAAAAGAAAACACAGGAGAAAATTTAAGTGACCTTAGAATTGGCAATGAGTTTTTAGGTACAACACAAAAAGTGAGATTGAAGAAAAAGTAAGTGGGACTTTATTAAAATAAAAAGAAAACTTTTGCTGTGTGAAAGACACTGTTAAGAGAATAAAAAGATGAGCCACTGACTGGCAGAAAATATTTGCAAGACACATATGTAACAAAGGACTGTTATCCAAAATATACAAAGACTTCATAAAATTCAACAGTAAGAAAACAAACAACCCAATTAAAAAATGGGCAAAAGTCCTGAGCAGAGACATCACCAAAGAAGATATACAGTTGGCAAATAAACATATGAAAAGATGTTCATCATCATTTTCATTAGGGAATTGCAAATTAAAACAGCACATGAGATACCCCTAACACCTACTAGTATGGCTAAAATTAAAAAAAAAAAATTTTTTTTAAAGGACAGTACCAAATGTTGGCAAGGATGTGGAGCAACGGTAATTCTCAGTCACTACTCGTGGAATTGCAAAATGGTACAATCACTTTAGATGATAGTTTGATAATTTCTTGCAAAGCTAAACATAATCTTACTATACAGTCCCACAATCAGGCTCCTAGATATTTACCGAACTGATCAGAACTTATGTCCACACTAAAAGCTGTGCTTGAATGTTTATGGCAGCTTTATTTGTAATTACCAAAAGCTGGAAGCAAACAAAATATGCGTCCATATGTGTATAGATAAGCAAAATGTGGTATATATCTATACAATTGAATATTATTCAGCAATAATAAAAAATGAACTATGAAGCCACAAAAAGACATGAATGAATCTTAAGTACATACTATTAAGTGAAAGAAGCTAGTGTGAAAATCTACATGTTGTATAACTCCAATTATTTGACATTCTGGAAAAGGCAAGCCAAAAAAGGATGCAAAAACAATAAAAAGATCAGTGGTTCCAGAGATTTGGGAACAGGGGAGAGAAAGTTCAACAAGTGAAACATGGGAATTTTTAGGGTGGAGAAACTATCCTGTGTGATACTGTAATGGTGAATACATGGCAATATACATCTGTCAAAACCCGTAGAACTTTACAGGATTTAACAGATGCAACTTACATAAACAACATTTAGGAGGTCAGGAGAATCCCAGGATGGAATGCAGAAAGTGACAAAACAATCTAACACTATTACAAATGTATAAAACAACTTCATTATAGGGGATGGGGGAAAATTGCTGATTTAACTAACTTTGGAAATGAGTGGAATCTGTTAAGCTAAAGGCAAAAGAAACTCTACGTAAGAATTGTGTTCTAGTTGATAAAATTGTCCCACAGGGATATGGACTAATAATTCTGATACTTCTTCTTGTATACTAGCATTGAACAAATAAGTAAATGGGCAATGAATAATGGAAGCCAGGTTTCTCATTGGTTGAGAAGTGATGACAGGTAAGGAAGGGGAGGAGACTGGAATGATTCATGTGAAAGTGGATTTGAATTGGAGATATCAGCATGCACTCATGTTTAGCTTAATATAGATACAGATTGTTACATATAGAAATATTTTTAGATATGTGTCTAGACATGGGTTAGCATACACACATATATTCCCTTGCTCTATCAGTTAAGAGGACCTGGAAGCAAGGAGACACCAGCAGCAGCAAGCACTCCTAATGCCTTGACCTTGGTTTCTAATACCATTCTCCATTAAAGGAGTGAGGGCAACTTTGAGAAATGACTGACTCTAGAACTAGGCTAGGAAATAAACAAGATGAGCCCAGAGTATCTTGAAGTGACCAAAAATAAGGAACTGTTAAAAACAAACTAACTAAAAACCAAAAACACAATGAAGGGATATGGGAAAGGGAAGTAGTGGCCAACTAATAGAGCTCCCAATGGCCAAAGCTGGAACAATCTGAAGAACAAAATAATTGAGAAGCATTGGATTATAACCAAAAGTATAAAATAAAGACCCATGCGTGCGTACAGATTTAGCTGAATGATAAATTGAACAAATAAGTAAATGAGGCAAAAGAATTCCAAATAATTTATGTAGATACTCTGCCCTCAAGGAAGTGGAGTATAATTCTCCTTAAATTTAGGTTGCATATGGTGACATCGTTTTAAAGAACACCATATGGATAGTGGGGGTGGGAGTAGAACATTAACTTTACAGTGAAGAAAGCTGACGAACACTACCTCAGCCAGGTGATCAAGGTTCACATCAACAGTGATGTCATGTTGCTTGTGTGTACCCTTGATGTGATGTGATGAAAGTGGCACTTCAGTTCTGTGGTCTTCCTGTCAAGAACCTATACCCAAGTCTAATGAGACAAATTCCAGACAAATCTCAGCTGAGGTACATTCTACAAAACACCTTATCAATCCTTCTCCAAACTATCAAGATTGTCAAAAACAAGGAAGTCTGAGAAACTCTCACAAGACAGGAAGACATGATGACCAAACAGAATGTGGTATACTGGTTGGAATCCTGGAACAAAAGAGGACATTCAGATAAGACTAAAGAAATTTGAATAATGTATGGACTTTGGTTAATTAATACAAAACAAGCAAATGATTAATCTTATCAACAAATGTTATAGTAAATTCCACTTTTAAGTCTTTATTCATGTAATCTCCCAAGGTGAATGCTATAGCCTCCTCCCTTGCTTATTTGAATTCATTCATTCTTCGAAGTTAAGCTGGAGGCCTACCTTTTCCACCGATCCTGGGACTACTATTCTAAATTCCAGTGATCTCTCCCACTAAGGGCTTAGTGTGAGAGTAGGTGTCATACAATGTAGCCCTTATTTATATGTTATGACTTTCCTCCTTATTCTCTTTGTATCCATATCTTAGCTTCTTGAATGATCTCAAGGTAAGCAGATATGTCTTTGTAAACTTCCTTTATATGGTAATCAACTTTGAGTATAATTCTAGGCTTAATGCATGTGGCAGTTAAAATTTTTTCATTAATTAAAAAAGAAATCATAAGTGATGTGCCCCGAGATGTGTTTTCAGGCCCAAGAGTATGTCTATCACTAGTACCAGTTTCTGGAGTGTATAACTAATTACAATTGTGAAATTTATAGGAATGGCAAAGGCTAACTGATCTTTTTTTCCAAAGGGACTCCAAACTCCCTAATGACTAAAATATAAAATCTCAACTCTTCAATTCCTTCACAAAGTGAATTCTGCCAACAGCTTTAGTCTTATCCCCTGATGTTCTTGCATCCCAAATAGGAGAAATAATTCAGTTTATTTTGGGGAAAAGGGGCAGGGTATGGATTTCCATGCTCCTCCCTACTTCTCCATATTTAGAAGTGCTCAAAGCACTTCAGCTGGTCACTCCTAACACCCCAGCTAGTAACACTTAGGTACTTTTTCCCTGTTCTTCTGTATCATTTCAAAGTATTGAATCACATTATTTAAATGTAACTGTTGCATTACTGTATTGATGTAATTATGTTTACTTATCCATCTTTGTGACCATACTGTGAGACTCCCAGTAATAAGGGCTGTATTTTCTTCATCTTTATAGCTACTGTAATTCATAGTGTAGTTGGCACTTAATACGTCTTCAAATGAAAACTTATTGAGTGAATGAATATGAATACAGTGTGAAAGAAAAGAAAGTGTTCTAGCAGGTATGATTCTCAATGGCCTAAAAATCCACAGAACGTTAGCATCATTGATATATTTCCTGCAATATTCCAGAAAATGCAAACTCTCGTAAGAAATGCCTTGTAGAAACATCCATTGACCATCTCAGTGAAGGGTCTGAAGCTTTAAAGCACATATTCTATGTATGCTAAGCTGTAGATATGAACCTTCTTTATTACTTTATATTGTGTATTCCTTATTATTTTATACTTTATATGGATACTTTATATTCCGTAACTCACCTATACTGTTTACTATAAACCTGTCCTATCCCTGGCACAAATCTTGAACCAACTGTCTTTCAGTTGCAAGCTCCCTTTGAAATTTCTCTATATTTTATAAGAAGTTGAACTACCCAAGAATGTGGCCCCATCTTCTGTAAGTTTCCAACCAAGCAAATGGAATTTGTAAGCACATTGGTCAAGTGGCTGATCCAAGCCAAGGCAGACACATCAGTAGATCATCGCTTTAAGATGTGAACTGGTGTCATAGAATGATAAGGCTGGAAGTATTTTCCCTTCATTCATTTAGCACACACTTAGAAAGCACACCTACTGTGTGCAGGTGTAATGCTGGGCTCTGGGACATTATGGCTCCAGACTTTCATTTTACGCAAGTGAAGAAAGCGGTCTAGATGAGTAAGTCAGTTCTCCTCAGTCACTAAGCTAATTATCACCAGAGTAAAGATGAGAAGTTAGGTCTCCGAGATAACCCCTTCATTACATTTTCTAGCTGTGAAGAGTCTGGTGAAATTCTCTAAAAGGAAAAGTTTACCCTTTCCAGAGCATCCTCAGTACTAAAATTCTACCATCCATTCCTTTTGGGCCCTTCTCTTTCAAATTCTCCTGTGAGAAGTAAGATAGCAATATTAAAATCTGTAGTACTTTAGAATAAATTAATTTTTAAGTGTGGAAAAAATTGGAGCGGCATGGAAATTCTGGGCACCTAGCAGGGAAATAGATAATAAAAAGCAAGAATAAGGAGCAAGAAGGAAGGAAAAATCTAAGTGATGCACCGAGGCAGCCAGATGCCAGCTACCTCACAACTTCACCTCAGGCCAATCTGGCCTGTTTCAGAATGGAGTAATTAGCTTGCTGAAGTCTGAGCCCTTGGTTCCTCTGCCAGAAGTTTTCCCTGTGGTTTATGAACTTCATCCTTCTGCCCATGAGTAGGCAGACCTACTGAAAAGTCACCATGACACAAAAGTTTGCTGCTGATTAACACAGAGACTGCAGGAGTGTCCACTCTGGAGCCCAAAGAACAAAGAGTTTCCAGTGTTGATTGCAGTGCTCTTCCCTGTTTTTTTTGTTTGTTTGTTTGCTTTTTGCGGTACGCGGGCCTCTCGCTGTTGTGGCCTCTCCCTTTGCGGAGCACAGGCTCTGGATGCACAGGCTCAGCGGCCATGGCTTACGGGCCCAGCCGCTCTGTGGCATGTGGGATCTTCCTGGACCAGGGCAAGAACCCGTGTCCCCTGCATTGGCAGGCGGACTCTCAACCACTGCGCCACCAGGGAAGCCCTTCCCTGTTTTGGGTCAGAAACCTCAGCAG
>NW_006776983.1:331700-334447 GCF_000442215.2 Lipotes vexillifer | reverse complement strand
AGCAGGAAGAAAGGGCACTTAAGAAAGGATTTTTTTTTTTTAATTGTTAAGACCAGAAGAAATTCTAACAAGAGCACAAGCTCTCTCATAAGAGACAGCCCCAGAATGGCTTGGCTTGGCTGCCTGAATTTTTCACCCATAAATTGATTAGGAACACTAAGTTAGACCCTGGGTGAAAGTAGAAAAGAGTCATTCTGGACAGCCCAAAGGGAAAGCTTAATAATGCCATGCCTGGGCAGGTGACCAGTTGGGTGAGTGCATGCTATTTAGAAAAGAATATCAAAGAGAAGGGACCAGGAAGGCTGATGCGTTGCATCTAAATAAGAAACCATTTTCCTCCAAGTTTCGTATAAATCCAGCCAGTGAAATCTAGGACCACAAATGATGAGAGTAGACCTATTCATTCTGCTTATGGAAGATCCCATGAGCATCACTGCATGCAGCTGCTGCTGCCAATGACCCTCTAATTGAATCATTTGGTTGCAGAAAAGGCACCCTCTGTGTGAGGACTTTGACAAGTCGATCTTGTGCGTGCCTGGCCTGCCATTCTCACTCAGAGTCCCCGTTTCATCACCACTAACAGTTCCTCAGAAAGAGTCTAGATACATTTACAAACTCTGTCTCAAAGAGGACAAGAAAGATGGATTGGGGTACATTTTGGTGCCATTTCATTCAGAATTGAGAACTTGTGTCTCTCAAGGGAGAATCACTTGTCAAAAAGGAGAGAAGATGTAGTCTTTGGAGTCTGTGTTTGCTGGGGGATTTCATCAGAAATATAATGCCAGACAACTCTGAATTACAAAGCTGCAAGATGTTTGGTATTCTGCTGGTGCTAAACCTATACTTCCTTTCTTTTGCCTGTTTCTTTCTTTCTTTTGGCTTTTAATTGTGGAAGGATTCAAACATAAATGTATAGAAAAGAGTGCATATGGGTACATTCAGGTACCCATCACTGAGATGCAAAATAACAATTATCTGCCAATCTTGTTTCCTCTCAGCCTCTTGTAGTTCCACTATGTTATTTTAAAGCAAATCTCAGACATCATATCATTTTGTCATAAATAGGCCAGTGTGCCTTGCCTTTGTATAACCTGTATTTCTTGAGATGTATTTAACTGGTACAGAATAAGTTGGGGGGCTCTGCTGGAGATTAGATGCTGCATTCTTAGCACACCCTCTTCTCTGTGCCGAGAATGCTTTCCTCCACTGACAATGAAATCTAAGAGTGTCTGATTTGGGAGCTCAGGAGGTACAATTAGAGACAAGAGACCTGGTGATGGCATGGTAACTGTTTTTTGCCTGGCCCCTCGGGCTGAGTTTAATCTCTATGATTTGCAAAAGGACAGAAAGTAGATGGAACAATTTCCACGTAAGGCTGACAGTCTGAGTGTGGGGTTAGGGCTAGTGTCTGGAGGAGTCGTTTTCGGAAACTTTGAGAACACTGATCAAAATAAGTACAGTTTAGGAGCCCATGTGTGAGATGGGGGTTGGCAGAAAGTCACTTTTCTGACTTCTACGTGGAACTCAGCAACACTCTGACATGGCGAGATTTATAGAGTGATTGGAAATAACTTCATTGGCAGAGTCTTAGGCATTTACACGAGGGGCAATTTCAGCTCTGGCAAGAGCAAATTCCCACCATACATTCATTGATTCTTTCTTTTATTTATTCAAAAATGTATTAAGCCTATACTGTGTGCTAGCTATTGCTCATGTTACTGGGATCAATAACAGAGATCAAGATAAGAAAAATTTGCTCACATTTTAGAGGGAAAAAGAAACGATATGCCCTAAATATACAATATAATGTCAAGGTAGATAAATATGATAACAAGGAAAGTAAACCAAATGAAAAGGAGACTAACTTCAGGGCTGTCTTTTACACACATGGGCATGGAAGGCCTCTATGAGGAGATAACTTCTGAAAAGAAATCTGAATAAATTATGGGGACACAACGTGCACAGGTGTGGGTGAAGGAAAGCTGGGTTAAAGGAACAGCAATTGCAAATTCTCTGAGATTTAAATAAGGTGGACATGTCCAAGAAGACAAGGCCAGTGTGACTATAGTGTGGTGATCAAGGGGACAGGAAAGCAAGAGGCAGTCAGATCAATCTTATAGGGCTCTGAAGAATGAGTTTGTTTGTTTGTATTCTTTGCAGGGCCTCTGCATTGTTTAATGACAGAGGCATGAGTTTGGGCTGTGGGCCTGAGGCTAAGCATTTAAAACAAGGGAATAACAAGACCTGTTCAGATTTTTTTTTCAAGGACCCTGGATTCTATGTAGGCAAGGGATTGCAAGCAATACAATGAAAGCAGAGACCTTATAAGAAGCCATTGGAGTAATCTGGCAATAGATGATGAGGTTAAGCCTAACAAAGAGATAGTGAGATGTGATTGGATTTAAGCTACATTATCACATAAAGCTAATAGGACTTGCTGATGGATCAGATGGATGTGGGTGTGAGGTAAACAGACTCAAGTATTTGGGGACCGGGCAATGAGATGTATGTTGGTACCCTTTACCAAGGTGGAAAAGAGTAGATCTGCAGTGATGTAGACACCTTTAGTTGCTAATAAACCATATTTGCTCCTTGTTCTCTTTCTTCTGCATCATCAATTTGTCCCTTTTTACTGGTCATTCCTGGAAGTAAAGAAATGTACAGTAACATTTCCCATATGCTATCTACTGCTTCGACCTCCCTGGCTTTGCAGGGTCTGGCCCTGATGGGCTGTGTTTCCTGCTCAG
>NW_006776983.1:284851-331662 GCF_000442215.2 Lipotes vexillifer | reverse complement strand
TCCTGCTGAGTTTGGCCAATAAGAGAAAATGGGTGGAAGATTGGAGGACAAGAGGAATGAAAACCAAGATGCTTCTCCCAGGCCCTCTGTCTCAGGTGGCATCACTGGTAGAATCAAGGACTGATCTTTGGCACTTCGATTCTACTTAGAGTTTAGAAGTTCAAGAGGATCCAGAAAAAGGGACTAAGGTGGAGTGACCAATAGAAAAAGAGGAACCCCATAAACCAAGTGATAAAAGCCTTTCAAAAAGAGAGAGTAATCAACTTTTGTCCAGTGCCGCTGAGAAGTCAAGTAAGATGTGACAGAGTATCTATTACATTTCATAATTGATTCTATGAGAAGAACACCTTGGTTGGATTGAAGATAAAAGATTGATCAGGAAAGATTAAGACAAAATATGAGAAGAGGAAATAAAAACAAATATTGATTAATTGTAATGGGCATAAGGAAATGTGATTGCAACTTGAGAGGAATGTAGTGTTTGGGGCAGAATGTTCTAAAGATGAGAGATATAGCCATCAGAGGCCATCCAGTAAAAAGGAATCTCTCTAAGTATTTAAAATAAAGGTAATTTAACCAGAGCTGAGATGAGACACCAACAGGGGCAGATGAAGGAGCCCAGGATTAGCACCTGTAGGCCGCCAATTCCTTCTGGCCAAAAGAACAATGTTGTGTGGGGGAAAGATGTTACTAGAGTCCAAAATTTAGGATCACCTGCAGAAGGTGAGGTAACATGTCCATTTGAAGCTGGAGCCAAGGAGAAAGTTCAGCTTCCATCAGAGATGTTCCCCATTCAATATTCTTCTCCCTCATTGCTCAACATTGACTTGGAAAATCTTACAGTGTGCAGTGATTCTCAACAATGTCTGTTCATACAAATCATCTGGGGAGCCTTTAAGACACACCAGTGTCCAGACTATACCTCAAACTGATTAAATCAGAATCTATGCAGTGGGGAGCAAAGCTTTGGTATTTTTTATTTTATTTTATTTTATTTTTTTAATTTATTTTTATTTAATTAATTAATTTAGTTTTGGCTGCGTTTGGTCTTCGTTGCTGCGGGTGGGCTTTTCTCTAGTTGCGGTGAGTGGGGGCTACCCTTCGTCGCGGTGCACGGGCTTCTCATTGCGGTGGCTTCTCTTGTTGTGGAGCACAGGCTCTAAGTGCGCGGGCTTCAGTAGTTGTGGCACGCAGGCTTCAGTAGTTGTGGCTCATGGGCTGTAAAGCGCAGGTTCAGTAGTTGTGGCGCACGGGCTCAGTTGCTCCACAGCACGTAGGGTCTTCCCGGACCAGGGCTCGAACGTGTGTACCCTGCATTGGCAGGCGGATTCTTAACCATTCTGCCACCAGGGAAGTCCCGCTTTGGTATTTTTTAAAAGATCCCCAAGAATTCTAATGTATAACCAGATTTGAGAACCACCGCTCAAAATTCCACGTAGTAAAACAGTACCGAATTCTTCCTTGTGGGAAACTGCCTCCAGTGCTTGCATCCAAATCTGAGGAATCCATCTTAGCAACGAATGGTGAAAGCCCCAAACCGCTCTGTTGAATTAATTTCCTTAATGAAATAGGCTGCCTGAAAGCTCCATCCCTTTAATGCTGTTTTGAGGTTATGAGAGCAAAAGATGAAAAGCGCAGAAGCAACATTCTGTGTTTCCTTTCACCAGAACAGAATAATTAAGCAGTGTGGTTACCCACATAGCACTGAGAGATACATTTTCCAGGATGCTATAGGTCACAGCTGATAGAGGTAGATGGGTTTGTGCTAGCCACGTGGAGGGAGGAATTAATACGTCTGATCTCTTCAAACCACTAAAATGCCTTTCAAAGTGGGTCCTGTTTGTGCTTCTCTAATTTAGAATATATTATGTACCTCATAATTAGGGCTGCTTTCCTTCTTGGAGCCTGAAACGTTTGTCACTTTTAGAGAATCAAAATCTTGAGTCTGTGGATCAGAAATAAGCTCCTGGCCTTTTACTGAGAATCCTGCATTTTGGGTAAGTAATTTCCCCAAGCAGCTGGGATTTAGTCAGTGTTCTTAGTTATAATTAAATGATAAATCTTCATGTGGAAGGCATCCAACAGCAAGTACTACGTCAGTTCCATCAAAGTAGAATAGATCACAAATACATTTACCTAGGAAAATGATTCCACTTTGGAAAACTATATTCTCCTGTCAGAAGCCAGATGACAAGCCTGTGAATAGTCAGTAACAAAAGGTGCTTTAGTGGCTCGTGATGCATCTTTCACACTCTGCATCCATGCAGTTTTCTGGAAATGCTGAGTGCCTCCCTCTCTGCCTGACATTTCCTTATTGGCATCAGCATCCCCAATGTCCAGATAGGCTTAGCGCTCAGCATTAATTTAGGGATGCTGTACTGCTCAGCTGGGGCGTGAAGCACATCCCAGGCAGCCTTTCCTGTGGCACTCAGATCATTCTACCTTTCAGGACTGCTACTTTCAAATCTCTTCACTAAACAAACATTTATTAAATACCTACTGTGGACTGGGCTTGTACTAGGCAATGTGGGAAGTACAGCCCTGACTATGACACTTTTGAGTCACTTGTGCAGTCAGGCATTGAGAGTTCATTAAGGTGGGGGGAAGCAAAGAGCTTGGAGTTGGTAATTCACATTGTGTTTTCCAAATTAAAAATTATATGGCTCTCTTTACATATGTGTGTATACATTTATATTTCTATGTTTATATATAGTACAGTTTAATTCATGTTTATATCCCACGTGTCCTAGCACATGGCACTATAACTATGAAGAATTCAGTAAGCTTTTGTTAACAATGCATTGCATGAATGAGATAATTATGATTATTGAAAATGCATGGCATAAAAATTTTAAATGCTAACGCATAAATTTCTTATTGTATGAAGAACATTATTATAAATTATTTAATCCTCACGACAACCATTGGAGCTAAGTATTATTATTATTTTCACTTTTCAGATAAAAAACAGGAAACACGTAGAGATCAAGGAACTCAGTTTAAGCACACACAGCAGGGAAGGGGCAGAGATAGGGTGCATATTCAGGCTCTCTGGTGTCAGTTTTACACCAATAAAACTACAGTCTAGAGAAGTGTGGTAAGTTAGGGTTTGATGTGTGCTAGGATTATTTGCAGAGGTGAAGCAACATGGGGTCCTGGAAGGGGCTTTGTCTTTGGTCTGATATACCCAGCTCCACATTTGATAGCTCTGTGACCCTGGGCAAGTTCATGGACCTATCTGAGCCTCAATTTCCTGATCAAAATTATAAGTTCATCTATCTTGTTAGTGAACAGAGTCTGGAATCATACTGTCTAACTGCGTAACTGAGCAAGCTATCTAACCTCTGTGCCTTAATTTCCTTGTTTGTAAAAGGGGCATAGGAATTGCAACTATCTCATATCCTCATATTATTGTTATCAGGGAAACATGTATTTATGTATGAAATGCTTTGAATAACACCTGACACCCAGTAAGTGCTAAATCTGTCAGTTATTATTATATTGCTATAGATATTACTACTATTATATGGCTCTAAATAGTAAATATTTTTATTGCTACCTAAGGCCAGCCTTTCCACTTTGCAATAAACTCTCTCACCTACTCAAGTGTTCATTCCCAGAATTCCTCCCTCTTTGTCCTATACCATCCTCTCTACTGGATCATTCCAATCAGTATTCAAACATAATTTCTCCCTTATAAAAATGTAACTCTTTATCCTCTTTCCATCCCAGCTGTCAGGCCCTTGTTTCTGCTCTTTGTTATAGCAATATTCCTTTTAAAAGTTGTCTATATTTGTTATTGTCAGTTTTTCTCCTCTCAGTCTTTTTATTTTTAATTCTTTTGTGGTATATACAACATAAAATGTATCAACTTAATCATTTTTATTTGTACACTTCAGTGGCATTAAGTACATTCATATTGTTGTGCAGCCATCATCACCATCCATCTCCAGATCTCTTTTCATCTTTCAAAATTGAAACCCTATACCCAGTAAGTAATAACTCCCCTGTTTACCACTCCCTCTGGCCCCATTCTACATGCTGTCTTTATGATGTTGGCTACTCTAATTGTGACTGGCTTATTTCACTTAGTATATTGTCCTCGTTCATCCATGTGCCAGCTTCATATATTTTGGTGGTCTGCTGTTAGGTGCATAAATATGTATAATTGTTATATCATCTTGCTGTACTAAACCTTTTAATAATATATAAAGTCTTTCTTTTCCACTTGAAAGTTTGATTGTAATGTGTCTTGGTAATGGTCTCTTTAAGTTCATCCTACTTGGAATTCATTGAGCTTCTTCAGTGTATATTCATGCATCCAATTTGTGGATGTATATTTAGGTATTTCATCAAACTTGGGAAGTTTATGACTATTCTTCAAATAATCTCTTTACTCCTTTTCTCCCTTCTCCTTCGGTGACTCCCACAATGCATACGTTAGTTTCCTTGATGGTGTCCCACAGGTCCTTAGGCTGTGTTCACTTTTTTTTCTTCTTTTTTTTCTGTTCCTCAGACTCAATAATTTAAATTGTACTATTTTCAAGTTCACTGATTCTTTCTTCTGCCTGCTCAAATCTGCCTTTATATCCTTTTAATAAATTTTTTATTTCAGTTATAATTTTCAACCCCAGAATTTCTTTTTGGTTTCTTTCTAGGTTTTCTAATTCATCATTGATATTTGCATTTGTTCATATATTGTTTTCATGACTTTCTACACAACTTCCTTCAGTTCTCTGAGCATCTTTAAGAAAATTGCCATCTGATCTTAATCTGGGACAGTTTCTGTTGGTTTATTGTTTTCTTTTGAATGGGCCATACTTTCCTGATTTTGTTTTTGTTTTTGGTATGGCTTGTGATTATTTTGTTGAAAATTGGACATTCATATATAATGATATGATAACTCTGGAAATAATATTGTCCCCATTTTCTGGGGTTTGCTGTTTTTTGGTTTTGTTTTGTTTTGTTTTAATTTTAGGCTGTCTACATGCTGAGGATCAGCCTGAGGTGTAAACTTAAGGCCTTCTCAGGTCTCTTCTGAGTCTATGCCTTCCCCTGAGCATGTATGGTGACTTCCTAATTTCCCCTATATATATGGTTGCTTTTGAATGTACTAGCCTTTAATATCTGGTTCCCAAAAGGAGAAAAAGAGTAAATGATGAAGAGACAAAAAACGCACACCAGCCCTTTAAATCCACTGGAAGTCACTTTAGCTGGAAAAGGAGGGGCTTGCAACAAGGTTGGGAGAACAAAAATATCTGCTCACCTCATTGTCTGCACCTCTGTGATCAGAAGAAGCAATCAGAACATGGATCCCCAATACTGGAGGACAGGGTCCTTATTGCCCACCCTGGCTCCCTCAAGCTCTGTGCAAGCTTCTCCAGGAACAAGTGCACAGCTGCCTGCCACAGGGCAGCAACTAATGAGCTAAACACTAAAACTGACCAAAATTAACTGCAGTTTACTGTGCAAGCCTTACCCTGCAAGTTGTAAGCCTTCAGTAGAGTTCCAATATAGTTACATCAGACAGATTCTGCCAATGCAATTGTTGTTTCCATTCTCTTCTTTTTAAAAGTCAGGTTCATTGATGTATAATTCATTAATATAAAAATTTTCCCACTTTTAGGTACACAATTCTGTGAATTTGAGCAAATGCATAGCTGAGTAATGACTATCATATTCAAAACATAAGTCATTTTCATCATCCCAAATGTTCCCTTCAGCCCATTTTCAGTCAATTCCCTCACACACTCTTAGTCCCAGAAAATCACTGATCTTTTCTTCTGTCCTTTTTGATTTTTTCAGATTGTAATATAACTAGAAACATGCAGTAGGTAACGTTTTGAATCTGACTTTTGTCACTTAAAATAATGCAAATGGGATTGCTGAGTACTAATATAGTGTGATATTCTATTGTATGAGTGTATCACAGATTGTTTACCATACACAAAATGATAAATATTTGGGTTATTTCTAGCTTGAGGTAATTATAAATAAAGCTGCTATAATCTTTCATGTAGAAGATTGTGTGTGAACATAAATTCTCATTTTTTCTTCGGATTAGGAATGGGGTTGATGAGTAATATAGTAAGTATTTGATTAACTTTAGAAGTTTTCTGCAATCCCTTTTCCATTTTGCTTACCTAACAACAGTGTATAAGTCCCAGTTTCTCTATTTCTTCACCAGCACTTGATATTGTCCACTTTTTAAAAAAACATTCTAAGAGGAAAGGACTAGTGCAATAGGCTGAATGTCTGTGCCCCCCCACCCCCGCCCCAATTTCCTATATTGAAATTCAAGCCTCCCATGATGGTATCAGAAGGTAGGGACTTTGAGAAGTAATAAGATCATAAAAGTGGAGCTCTCAGGAATGGAATTAATTTCCTTATAAAAGAGACCCCAGAGAATTTCCTTGTCCTTCCACCATGGGGAGACACAGCAAGGAGATGACCATCCATGAACCAGGAAGTAGACTCTCACCAGACATCTAATCTGCTGGCACCTTGATCTTGGACCTTACAGCCTCTAAAACTGTGAGAATAGGGACTTCCCTGGTGGCACAGTGGTTAGGAATTTGCCTGCCAATGCAGGGGACAAGGGTTCGAGCCCTGGTCCAGGAAGATCCCACACGCCATGGAGCAACTAAGCCTACGAGCCACAACTACTGAGCCTGCGCTCTAGAGCCTGCGAGCCACAGCTACTGAGCCTGCGCTCCAGAGCCTGCGAGCCACAACTAGTGAGCCCATATGCCACAACTACTGAAGCCCGTGCGCCTAGAGCCCATGCTCTGCAACAAGAGAAGCCACCGCAATGAGAAGCCCGCGCACTGCAACAAAGAGTAGCCCCCGCTTGCTGCAACTAGAGAAAGGCCGCACACAACAACAAAGACCGAACACCACCAAAAATAAATAATAAATTAATTAAAAAACAAAAAAAATAAAAAAAATAAAACTATGAGAATAAATGTTTGTTTTTTTGTTTGTTTGTTTTTTTGTTGTTTTGCGATACGTGGGCCTCTCACTGTTGTGGCCTCTCCCGTTGCGGAGCACAGGCTCCGAACGCGCAGGCTCAGCGGCCATGGCTCACGGGCCCAGCCGCTCCGCGGCATGTGGGATCTTCCCGGACCGGGGCACGAACCCGTGTCCCCTGCATAGGCAGGCGGACTCTCAGCCACTGCGCCACCAGGGAAGCCCCTAAATGTTCGTTTTTTAGGCCACCCAGTCTACTGGTATTTTTGTTACAGCAACCCGAATGAGCTCAGAAAGAAAAGAGGAGAGCTGCAGAGAAAGCCTCAATCTTTTCAGAGAATACTTAAGTAATCCTAAACAGAATGTCAGTGAAAACATGGATGATAAAGGTCTTTCTGGTGAGGTACCAGTCAAACATGATGAACATGCTATTGGACACTGGAGGAAAGATGATCCTTATGATAAAGTAGTAAATAGCTTTGCTGAATTGTGTTCATGTTCTACTATTTTGTGCGAGTGAGAAAGTTAGATATTAGCTGCAGGAAGCCAGCAGCTATTCTCCAAGACAACAGAAGAATCCCCAGAAGGCAATTCAGAGATCAGCAGGCCCATCACAGGTCCAGAGTGCAAGGCCTAGGGGGCAGAGGCATTTCAAAGGAGGGACAGCTGGCAATTGTGGACCTGAATATAGGCTGCCCAGTGCCACCTCCCATCATGGGCCACTCTCTACCCACCACAGTGCCACTCTGTATAGGGGTGATGTTGCCACCTTTGTAGGCCTGGAAGGCAGAGCATTGAGCCAAAGAGGATTAATCTTGAGCCTTAAGGTTTAAGGTATTATTCTCCCACTTAGGTTCTGGACTTATCTGGGACCTGCCTTTCCTTTCTTCTTTGGTGTTTCTCTTTTTGGAAATGGGAATGTCTTTCCTATGCTTGTCTCACCATTGTATTTAAGGAGCACATAACATGTTTGGTTTCCAGGTTCACTGCTAGAGAATTATTTGCTTCAGAATGAATCATTCCTTGGGTCTCATGCTTATGATTTCGATACCTAGCTGAGACTTTGAACTAAGACTGGAATGAGTTATGACTTTTAGTGTATTTTGCATGTGAGGAGGACATGAATTAGGGGGATCAGGGGCAGAATGCTATACACTGAATGTTTGTGTACTTCCAAAATTCATGTTGAAATCCTAACCCCCAATTTGATAGTGTTGGGAGATGGGGCCTTTGGAGGGTAATTGGGTCTTGAAGGTGGAGCCCTCATGAACTGGATTAGTGTCCTTATATAGGAGACCCCCCAAATTTCCCTCTCCCTTGTGCCATGTGAAGATAAAGCAAGAAGATAGTTGTCATTGAGGTAGAAGGTGGGCTTTCACCAGACACCAAATCTGCCAGTGTTTTGATCTTGGACTTTCCAGCCTCCATAGCTGTGAGAAATAAACATCTGTTTTTCAGGCCACCCACTCAGTGGTATTTTTCTCATAGCAACCTGAACTGACCAAGACAAGCGGTACCACTTTGTAGTTTAAATATGTATTTCCTTGATTAATGATGTTGAACACCTTTTCATGTGTTTATTTGCCTTTTGAATATTTTCTTTGGTGAAGTGTATATTAAAATTTTTTGGCTATTTTTATTGGGTTTATTATTAATGAGTTGTGAGAGTTCTTTGTATATTTGGGACAACAGCCCTTTAGCAGATAGGTATTTTGCAGATATTTTCTCCCAGACTTGTGTTTTCATTTTCTTAATGTCTTTTGAAAAGCAGAAGTTTTAATTTTGATCAAGTCCAATTTATTAATTTTTTCTTTTATGATTCATGATATTCCTATTTTATTTGAGATTTTTTTCCCTAAACCAAGATAACAATTTTCTTCTGTGTTTCCTTCTAGAAATTTTAACATGTTAAGTTATATATTGAGATCTATGATACATTTAAAATTCATTTTTGTTTATGTTGTGAGATTTGGGTGATTCCTTCACGTATGGATGTCCAATTATTCCGGCACCAATGTTGTCATATAACACAACATGTTCTTGGGAGTAATATCCCATTGTATTTATAGGTCTTGCCTACTAGAAGTGTGGGGATTATACAAGGGTGTAGGTGATTGGAGGTCCTCTTAGAATTCTGCCTACCACAGTACCCTTACCAAAACTCAGTGATTATATAAGTTTGGATCAACTTCTGAATAATTGTGTTTTATTAATCTATATGTCTATATTTTCACCAGTACCATGCTGATTATAGCTTTCTGAAAAGCCTTGATATCAAGTAGTATGTGAGTCCTCCATTTTTTTCTTCTTTTTAAAGAATTATTTCCTGATATTCTAGCTCCTTTGCTTTTCCATATACGAAAATATTAGAATCAATTTGTCACTTTCTGCAAAAAAAACATGCTGAGATTGTGTAAATTTATAGATGAATTTGGGGATAGTTGACATTATAACAATACTGAGCCTTCCAATCCATTAGGATAGTATACCTCTCCGTTTATTTAGATCTCATTTAAGTCCTCTCAGCAATGCTTTGTAGTTTTGGTTTTTGGGTTTTTTTTTGCGGTACGCAGCCCTCTCACTGTTGTGGCCTCTCCCGTTGCGGAGCACAGGGTCCGGACGCGCAGGCTCAGCGGCCATGGCTCACGGGCCCAGCTGCTCCGCAGCATGTGGGATCTTCCCAGACCGGGGCACGAACCCATGTCCCCTGCATCGGCAGGCGGACTCTCAACCACTGCACCACCAGGGAAGCCCAATGCTTTGTAGTTTTCAACTACAAACCTTGCACATAATTTACTAGATTCATCTCTTAGCATTTAATGTTTTTTAGTGGTATTGTAATAATAATTTTTCAATTTCCAGTTTTTATTGCTTAATGCATAAAAATGCAAGTGATTTTTATACATTAGTCTACAATCCTGCAACTTTGAAACGTTTACTGACTAGTAGGTTTTGGTGCATTTTGGGGGATAGTTTTTTTTTTTAATTTATAATCTGTATGGCCTTTATTTCTCTTTCTTACCAATACTGTGCTGGATATGACCTCCAATGTAATGTAGAATAGGATTGCTGAGGGCATCCTTGTTGTACCCAGTGTTAAGGGAAAAGCATTGAATCTTACACTATTAAGAATTCACCTATAGGGACTTCCCTAGTGGTCCAGTGTTTAAGACTCCGCACTTCCACTGCAGGGGGTGCGGGTTAGATCCCTGGTTTGGAAACTAAGATCTCATATGCCTGCCGCACAGTGCGGCCAAAAAAAAAAAAAGAATTTACCTATAGATTTTTCATGAGGAAGTTATCTTTACTTCCTAGTTTTCTGAGACCTGTTATCTTTTTAATGTTTGTTCGTTTGTTTATTTATTTATTTATTTATTTATTTATTTATTTATTTATTTATTTGGCTGCACTGGGTCTTAGTTATGCACGCAGGATCTTCATTGCTGCTTGCAGGATCTTTAGTTGCAGCATACAGAATCTTTAGTTGCAGCATGCAGGAGCTTTAGTTGCGGCATGTGGAATCGTTAGTTGCGACATGTGAACTCTTAGTTGTGGTATGTGAGATCTAGTTTCCTGACCAGGGATCGAACCTGGGCCCCCTGCGTTGGGGGTGTGGAGTCTTAGCCACTGGACCACCAGGGGAGTCCCAAGATCTGTTATCTTGAATGAATGTTGTTTTGTTAAATGCTTTTTTTCCCTTGCATTCACTGACATGATCATATTAATTTTCTTCTCCAGCCTGTCAATAAAGTGAATTATATCCATTGATTTTCAAATGTTGAATCATCTTTGCCATCCTAGGGTAAACCCCAGTTGGTCATAATATATTATCCTTTCTATATATTGCTGGATTCCATGGCTAATGTTGAGAATCTTTGTGTTTATGTTTTTGAGGGAAATTGAGTTGTAGTTTTCTTTTCTTGTAATGTTTTTGTCTAGTTTTGACATTAGGGAAATGGTGGCCTCATAAAATGAGTTCTGATGTGTTCCATTTTCTTCCATTGTGTGGAAGAAATTATATAAAATTGATATTATTTACTTCCTAAAAGTTTACTGGAATTCATGAATGAAACCATCAGGACCTGGAGTTTAAATTGTTTCAATTATCTAAATAGATATATGACTATTCTTTTCTGTATTACTTCTTAGGTGAGTTGGGCAGTTTGTATCTTTCCTGATTGATTCATCTAAATTGTTAAATATATTGGCATAAAATATTTGTAATTTTCCCTTTTTAGCCCTTTAATGTCTGTTGAACCTCTAGTGATGCTTCTCCTTTTATTTCTAATATTGCTAATTAATGTTCCTCCACTCTTTTTTAGAAAATTCTAAATTTTATTGCTCTTTACCATTATTGATCATTGTTTCATTAATTATAATCAATTATATGGTTGCAATTGCTTTCCTATTTGTTCCATTGATTCCTTTGTTCCTTTTTCTTCTTTTTCTATTTGCTTTTGAATTAATTGTTTTTATGATTCTGTCTTAACTCCACTATTAGCATATTAGGTATACATCTTTCTAAAAATATTGTAGTTGGTTACCCTTACAGTTACAACATACAGCTTTAGTTTATCACAGTTTACCTTCAAATAATATTATACCACTTCATATAGAGTGTAAGAGTCTTAAATCAGTGTAATTATAATTCCTCTTTCTCTTGGCTTTTGCTATTGTTGTCATACATTTTGCTTTTACATATGTTGTAAACCCCATGATATGTCATTACTGTTTCTGTTTTAGTCAGTTGTATTTTCAAGTAATTAAAGATAAAGAAAAAATGACTCTTTAAAGTTACCTTTATTTTTGTTATTTATAGGTTTTCTAGATCCATGTTCCTGTCTAATATCATATATCTACTACCTGAAGAACTTCCTTTACTATTTCTTATAGTGCAGATATATCTCCTACTTTTTTTTTTTCTAATAGTCTTTTACTTTCACTTTACAAATACTTTATCCCTGGTATAAAATTATATGCTGACATTTTTTCAGTCTTTTTAAATATGTCACTCCCCTGTCTTGCTTAAAAAGATTTTGATCTGAAGTCTACTGTAATGTTTATCTTTGTTCATTTGTATCTTTATGAATTTTTCTATAGCTTTGCTTTTCAGAAATTGGAAAATGGGTATATCTAATTACATGTGTGTGCATTTTGGTTGTTTTTTTTATTTTTATTTTTTAAATTTATTTATTTATTTATTTATTTTTTGCGGTACACGGGCCTCTCTCTGTTGTGGCCTCTCCTATTGCGGAGCACAGGCTCCGGACGCGCAGGCTCAGCGGCCATGGCTCATGGGCCCAGCTGCTCCACGGCATGTGGGATCTTCCCCGACCAGGGCACGAACCCGCATCCCCTGCATTGGCAGACAGACTCTCAACCACTGCCCCACCAGGGAAGCCCCGCATTTTGGTTTTTTGTTCTTTGTTTTGTACTCCATTTCGGGATCTCCACTCTTCTTTCAGTGGTTTGATGTCTTTTATTATCTTTGGAAAATTCCCATCCTTTATTTCTTCAAATACTTATTCTTTTCTGTTCTCTCTCTCTTCTGAGATTCCAGGCATTATTATGTTAGATAACTTGCTACTAGTTAGATCTCTTGTGTGCTCAATTATGTTTTTTCTCTTTCTGCAATTTGAGTGATTTCTATTGATCTATCTTTAACTTCACTAATTGTCAGCTATGCCAAGTCTACTAATCAGCACTTTGAAAGAATTCTTACTTCTGATATCATTCTTAATTTCATTTCATTTCACTTTCATTTATCTCTTTCCTATAGTTTATGTCTCTGCTAAAATTCCTCATCGATTTATGAATATTGTTCATATTTTCTACTAGATAGATCCTTTAAGATATTAGTCACAGTTATTTTTTTAAATTGCTGTCTTTTTTTTTTTTTTTTTTTTTTTTTTGCGGTACACGGGCCTCTCACTGTTGTGACCTCTCCCGTTGCGGAGCATAGGCTCCGGACACCTAGGCTCAGTGGCCATGGCTCATGGGCCCAGCTGCTCCGCGGCATGTGGGATCTTCCTGGACCGGGACATGAACCTGTGTCCCCTGCATCGGCAGGCGGACTCTCAACCACTGCGCCACCAGAGAAGCCCAAATTGCTGTCTTATAGTTCCAAAATCTGAAACAACTCTGAGTCTGGTTCTGTTGATTGCTTTTTATCTTGACAGTGCATTGTGTCTTGTTTTGTTTTGCTTTTTTGTGTGTGTGTCATAATTTTTTATTGAATCTTAGCCATTTTATGTAGAGCAGTAGATACAGGGGTAAATAATATTTATGGCTGAAAATAGGATTGTTTTTTCCTCTCTCAGGCCATTAGAGAAAAGGGTGAGTCAGTCTAGTCAGAAGTTGATCTGTTTGGGTTTCGTTGTTGCTATGATTACCCTAAGTGTACCATTAGCTCAAATCCCTCTAATTAAGGACTGTCACTGACTTCTGCTGAGAGTCTGGCCTAGGGTACTGAAGAGATTTTCTCCATGTTCCCAATTAGCTCAAATATTTGGCCTTCCCTTCATGGCTGGGTAACAGGGAGACTCTCTCCACACTCTTCCCCCACCTTAGTGGGGCAGGTGCTTTCTGACTGTCACTCTATGCTTCCTATACATGGGGCAGGGACAGGGAAGATGCTCTCTTGTCCTGTTGTAGGCAGGTCTTCTAATAATGGGCCTCAGATATAGAGCTTTCTTAGGATTTCTGTTTCTCCTCCATGTGACAGCCAAATTTGCCCTATGTCTGTGATGGATCTTATGCAAAAGAGTTTCTTGCTTCTATCTCAGTAGTAGGAAACCTCCAGTATAGGTTCTTGAACCTAAAACTCATTACTGTTCTTCCTTCAGAAATAGAGGAATTTTTCTTCTATTAATTCCTCAGAAAAATAGGATTCACCGCCCCTTCCCAGGAACCTTAAAGCATTTACTTTGTATGAGAAAAGGGATTCTAACCACTTTAATTATTGCAACTAAATTATCATCATCTGTTGCCTGGATTACTGTAAGAATTTTTTCACCAATCATCTTCATTCCACTTTTGCCCCAGTACATTGTCATCATGGCATTAAGAGTGAATTTTGAAAATACAGGTTGGATCATGTCACTTTCCTACCCAAAACCCTCCAATGGTCCCTATTGAAGTCAGAATGAAAACCAAAAAATTACAACAAACTACAAGCTCTTTCTCTGCGCCTCCCTTTTTTTAACATCATCTCTTACTGCTCTCCCCCTCACTCCCTGAGATGAATAATAATCTAGCCTACTAAAATAACAAATAAACTTCAGCTGCATTTGCCCCTTCACTGTTCTTCAAAAATGCCAGGCATATTCCCACCTCAGGGCCTTTGCACTGGATTTTCCTTTTCACTGGAACTCTCTTCTCCGAGATATCTATAGAGCTCACTCCTTCACCTTCAAATATTAGCTCAAATGTCATCTTTTCAAAATAATAACCCACCCACTTTCAGTAAGCACTCTTTGTCCTTCTTACTTTGCTTAATTTTCCTTCATAGTACTTTCTCCAGAGTATATAATTATCACCTCTACCATAGTACATATTTTACTTATTTACTATGGTTATTGTTATCATTCCTCCCATTAAAAAAGAAAACAAGAATTTTTGTCTCTCTTTTTCATTGCTCTATCCCCAGTGCTTCAAAAAGCATCTAGCAAATAGTAAACAGTCATTAAATATTTCTTGAATGAGTTGTCAATTCAGAGTTGATTGTATGAAGTAAATTAGTAACATGAAAAACACCTGATATTCAAGAGGATCTCAGTAAATACTTTTCATGAGTACAACAAGCAGTGATGGGCACATATTATAAATATTCTATAATGAATTAGTGTACATTTTAAATTTTTAAACTTTATATTTCCTATTCTAAGTGGAAAAATGAGAAAGTACATATTTAAAAACTAAATCCCCATAAGTGAGAAGGTCAAGGTAGTAGAGGACAATGTGCATTTTACAATTTTTGTGAAGTTTTTAAAGTATGAATAGAGTATTCCTCTAAAAGACACAAAACTATGTGTAAAAGTAGCTGTCTATGAAAGGAACCCTAGAGCACCAGTGAGAATCAGCATTATATAAGGACTTATTTTCCAGTGAATATACTTTGTTCCTGTTGAATTTTTAAAAATCATTTGCATGTATAGCCTATTAAAAGTAAATAAAATCCAGTAATTACACTTACAGATGAATTTGAATTCTCCAGAGACACAGGAAAAAAAAGTGTGTGTGTGTGTGTGTGTATATGTGTGTGTGTGTATGTAGAGAGAGAGAGAGAGAGAGAGTTACTATAAGGAATCAGCTCACATGATTATAGAAGCTGGCAAGTCTAAACCTGCAATGTAGCCCAGCAGGCTGCAAACCCAGAAGAACTGATGATGCAGGTGAAATCCAAAGGCTATCTGTTGGAGAATTTCTTATTGCTTAGAGAGGCCAGTCTTTTGTTCTATTCAGGTCTTCAACTGATTAGATGAGGTCCACCCACATTTTGAAGGGCAATCTGCTTATTCAAAGTTAACCAGTTTAAATGTTAAATTCATCCTAAAATACTCCTCCATGTTGACACATAAAATTAACCATCATAATAGGTATTTGTCCAAGACAAATTAAACACACATCCAAAAAATGTCTTGTACAAAAATTCTTAGCAGTTTTTATTAATAAATTAATTTAATTTATTTATTTATGTATTTTGGCTGTGTTGGGTCTTCATTGCTGCATGCAGGCTTTCTCTAGTTGCAGCAAGCGGGGGCTACTCTTCATTGCGGTGCACGGGCTTCTCATTGCAGTGGCTTCTCTTGTTTTGGAGCATGGGCTGTAGGCACGCAGGCTTCAGTAGCTGTGGCATGCGAGCTCAGTAGTTGTGTCTCATGGACTCTAGAGTGCAGGCTCAGCAGTTGTGGCTAATGGGCTTAGTTGCTCCACAGCATGTGGGATCTTCCTGGACCAGGGCTCGAACCCGTGTCCCCTGCATTGGCAGGTGGATTCTTTTTTTTTTTTTTTCGGTACGCGGGTCTCTCACTGCTGTGGCCTCTCCCACTGCAGAGCACAGGCTCCGGACGCACAGGCTTAGCGGCCATGGCTCACGGGCCCAGCCGCTCCGCGGCACGTGGGATCCTCCTGGACCGGGGCACGAACCAGCGTCCCCTGCATCGGCAGGCAGACTCCCAACCACTGTGCCACCAGGGAAGCCCGGCAGGTGGATTCTTAACCACTGGGCTACCAGGGAAGCCCTCATAGCAGTTTTATTCAGAATAGACAAGTCCATCAGTAAGAGAATGGATAAATAGTCATATACTTATAAAGTAAAATACTACTCATGTATAAAAAGGAATAATTTCCTGTTACACTCCAACATAGATTAATCTCGAAAGCATTAATCTGAATGAAGAAAGAGTTACATAAAACAACATACAGTACGTCCCCTCCATACAAACAAGTTCCATTCTGAGAGCACATTAAGAAGTCCAATTTGTTTGTAAATCCAACAAAGTTAGTCTAGGTACCCAACTAACACAATTGGCTATATACTGCTGCTGCTTTTATGCTTGCTTCAGGACATTCTAGGCTTGAAATAAAGATACTGTACTATCGTACTCTATACCGTAAAGTACACAAAAGCACAACCACTTGTAGAGGATGCACACACATGACAGTGTACGCCAGACACTTGATATGATTGGATGTGCGAATGCACGTTCATGTGTTTGAAAGTTTGCAACTTGAAGGTTCGTAGGTAGGGGACTTACTGTATAAGGTATAATTCAATTTATATAAAGTTCTAGAACAGGCAAAACTAATCTATAGTGGAAAAAATCAGAATGGTGGTGAATCTAGGGGCAGGTATCGATGAGGAAAAAGCATGAAGAAACTTTCCAGGGTATTAGAAATGTTCTGTATCTTAAGAGGGATTTGGTTTTCACAGATATATGCAGATGCCAGACCTATCAAATGGTACACTAAAAATTTTTGCATATACTTAATAAAAATTTTAACTTACAATAAACAAATGCTGAATACTATTTAATAGTATGTATGCTCAAGTGTTTAGAGGTACTTAATTCAGCATGCATATTATGAAATAGAATTTAGTATTTGTTTATAGTCTACAACCTACTTTAAAATGCATCAAAAACTTAAGTGGATTTGTGGATAAACAATGAGAAAGAGATAGTTGTGTGAGAAAGAAAGCATAGTAAAGTTAATCATATAAGCCATGTGGTAGATATATGGGTATTCATTGTACACTTGTATGTTTTTCTATGTTTGAAACTCTTTATAATAAAATGTTGGGAAAAAAGAAAACACAAATAAAATAATTTTTAAAAGTATCTCTCAATACATTCAGCATAAGTGACCCCTTTGTGGTAAAAATGAAAACACACTTTTCTAATTAATTTACATTTAAATAGAAAATCTCTACAGAGAAAAGCTATAATAAATTTTTCATGTACCTCTTTCAATTCCATTTCTTAATGTAGAGCAGAAGCAAACTATAATACAAACCAAAGCATTGCTTGTGAGGAAATCCACGTGATTATTCCCTTCAACCAGGCATGAAAGGGAGAATTTTAAAAGAAGGTTCATGAAGCTTTTATCTCCCTGCCTAAAATGTATTGTTACTATTGCTATTGCTGTTAGAACTCTAGACCTAGGAGCCATGGCACATTATACTGAAGCTTTGATAACAAAGCATCCTTTGCATCAGTAGAATTCTCTAGTTGAAGGGCTCAGAGTTCTTCAGGTAGAAGAGGAGTGGTACCTATCAACCCTTTAGTCTTATCCCTGATAGGAAAATGATGGTCTGACTTCTACCAGAAGTTTCATAACAACTTGTACCAACCAGGCAGTGATTTTGCAAACTAAGGTTTTGGGAAAATAAATAGTAAAATTTCTTCTAACTTTGCAATGGCAATTTCAGATATGAGATAAAAACATTGCCTATGTCAGAATGACTTAAACTATGTTAATAACTGTACTAATTATGGTGAACTTGACCATAGACACTCCCTATTATCATCAAACAAGGACTCGATTATCTCTTCTAAATTGGAAGCCTGCTGGAACCCCTTTCCATTTTTGCTTCTCTGTTATTCCACTTCCATGGTGTCCTCAGTGAGATACACACACACTGATGCACACAGACATAGCCTGGTAATGTTGAAGAAGTATTTTCCAATAATAATACACAGTGCCCTTTCATTCACCTAGTGCCTTACACTTCAATATGCTTTAGTAATTTAAAGCCCACTAAGACTCAGTAAGGTAACGTCTGCAGCACTAGTTCTCAAATACTTGTTCAAATAGAGCTGCATGAAAATCACCTAGGAGGCTTATTTTAAAAGCAGGTTTATGGAACCTGCACTACAACTATTCAAACAGAATTCTGTGTGATGCTGCCCAGAACCTTTTATATAGATACAGGTATAGATATTTTCAGTCAACAAAATTTAAGAATCACAGTGTTCATACCAATTATGCTTATTCTTGGCATGAGAATCTTGATTGCAATTATGAGCTGGGGTCCAGCTAGTTGAGGTAGCTGTTCATAAGAACACATGTGGACCTTTTTTTTTTTTAAAAAACCTGTGGACCTTTTGAACTTGGGAATTAAAAACAAACAAAAGGATTAATTGAAAATGCCTTCATGTCCACGATGGAATAACTTTAGAGTATATGTGTATGGATATAAGAAAGAGATAGAAGTGAAGACGTTGAAATAGACAATAATTAGAGTGATATTTAACATGGTTTTGGTTGTAAGACCTAATCCCTTCTTTCTAGAAATTACTAATAATCCTAACCAAATGAGTCTAAAATATATCTTTGCTTGGTCATCTTCTTTCTTTTCTTTCTTTGTCATTCTGGGTCACTCTTCTTTATCTCTGATTTTCAGTGCAATGGTGGCTTCATTACAGCAGCTATGACATTTCAAAGTTGGGGGACAATTCTCCATTTGTTTCTCATATTTCTGCCTGTCTTCTAAGCAGAGGCACTGACTGCCTTTGTTCTGAGCTATATTTTCAAGGCTGTGTGCATGCAAACAGCCTTGGAAGATAGAGATGGTGTCTTCCTCCAGAGCAACAGGAGGCTTGGCTTAATGGTCAGTATAAAGATTCAGCTTTTCTAAGCCCAAGTGTTCTCTCCTGTAATACAGCCGATCCCATGTACAGGCATCACCTGTCCCTGTTCACATCACCTTGGGGAATTGGGGCTTAGGACTCCAGTGTAAGAAAAGACTGATTCTCTGGCTACTGTAAGTAATTATTTGTCCTTTGTGTCTAATCTAGAGGTTGTGTATCTTCTGTCAGCATCCTCTTCCATAATCTATGGTGGGGTAATTTACTAGCTTGAAGGTAAAGTAAAATCCCAGAGGCTTTACAGTTTTGATAATTAATTGCATAACGTTTTCGCTTTCTCTTTATTTACTAAAAGTTCAGACTAAGCAACAAGTCCTCGAAAACTTAGTTCAGTTCTAATTATCTCTGTTGGTAACATATGATTTCAGGAGGTTTTTTCATCTTCAAAGCAACACTGAAAACGCTTCCACACACAGCATCACTCTTTTTACCAGGTCTACACTGGCCTACATTGTCTCTCTTGAGAATTCTGAAATGCATTCTTCTGGAGGGAAGGGTTGGCATTTTGCCCCACAATGGCCTCTGCATATGCAACAGCTTCTCAGTTGAATCTGAACTAAAACATACTCTCCCATTGATTTTATGATTGATTTTCTCAATGTCTCTCATCAACTTCACCACAGCTGCCTAGGCAGTTGGAGAGGAAGGAGGATGGTAGTGATTCCTTACCAATTACATCTCTATGGTCATTTATAGACTTCAAATTATTTTACTTTATTTCATTTTATGTGAGCATAGTATTATAGACTTAAATAATTTTAAAGATCAGAAAGTTCTTAGAAGTCATCTCTATGCAACCTCCCACACAAAGCGGATACACAAGTGTAAGCAGACGTTGCTTAGTAACCTACAGTGATGGGAGCTGATGGAATTCACAGTCAATGCTTATCATGATAGAGTTTATTTAATATTTAGAAATGTCCGCTTATACAATCATAAATCAGTTATCTTAATCATCTCTAACCATTAGTCCTAGACCCATCCCCTGGAGCCACCACTGACTTTATCTGTCCTCTCTCAGATACCATAAGCGATATCCTCCCCAAACTAAACTTAGCAAATTACCACAATTATGTTTTAAATGGCATGGCTTCAAAATCTTTGGATATTCTGGCAAAATCCATACTAAAATGTATTCATATGTGCTTTTCCACACAACAACCTAATGGCAAAACTCAACACTGTATTGGTCTTTTCTGTGCAGATGCATCATATTGTTGATTTTTATTACATTGACAGTTAACTGGAAGCATCAGGTCTTTTTCATATGAATTCCTGACAAACCAGGTTCATCACATTTTAAATTCCAGCAATTGATTTTTTTCCTTTTATCTAAAGTAATCTATATGCACTGTGCTAAATTAGTTTGGTGGGTTTTAATCCATTGCCATCCTCTTAGGATTCTTTTTGACTTTTTTCTTTAATCAAAACCATTGGTAACTTTTCCAAGATTCATCATTTAACAACTGTGAAACAAATGCCTTTATCCTTTATTTAAGTTATTGATTAAAACATCAGATAGAACAGGACCAGTAACAGAACTCTGTGATCTTTAACTTTAGCACCCTCTCATAATTGACATAATTCTAAAGATCTATTTTTTTATGTGTGATTATTTAAAAGGCTTTAAATTTACCTTACTATATTGTCAACTAGGATTCATATATTTATATTATTCCCAAAGTTACAATGACTTGAGAAAATTTCATGTGTCTTGCTGAAATTAGAAAAAAAATTTTGATTAAGCTTTTGTTATAAAATGCATAAATATTTATTGTAGAAAATTTCAAAATCACACAGAAAATTTAGAGAGTTCAGTTGACCCTAGTGTGAGGGTGACTGTCAAAATCAGAATTGGTGCACATAGCTTGCAAAAAAAACATACATATAAACAGAGAAGTGAAGATGAAAACACACAGAACACACATCTTTAGTATTATTAAAAAACAGATAATCCTACAAGCTTTAAATCATCTGTACCTAGAGAAATCAACCTTACAGGCCAACATAGCTACTATTAGACTCCTCACTGTCACTTCAAGACATTGTGTGTGCAGAGTAGGGCTAAGTCTGAGGAGAACATATGGAAAATAGGAAAAGAGAAAAGGAGTCACAGACAAAGCCAACATAAAATCACCAAAGAAAAATCCAACACTGAACACAGGTCTGAAACCTAATAGTTGAAAGTACTAGGTGCGAGTAAAGGATTCAAAAATATATAGGTGGGGCTTCCCTGGTGGCGCAGTGCTTGAGAGTCCGCCTGCCGATGCAGGAGACGTGGGTTCGTGCCCCGTTTCGGGAGGATCCCACGTGCCGCGGAGCGGCTGGGCCCGTGAGCCATGGCCGCTGGGCCTGCGCGTCCAGAGCCTGTGCTCCGCAAATGGGAGAGGCCACAACAGTGAGAGGCCCGCATAACGCAAGAAAAAAAGAAAAAAAAAAAATATATATATATATATATAGGTGGCGGTCTTGCACAGACATTATTTCTGGGGGAGAACAAGGTAATTAGAAAGGGAGAGACATTCTTTTAACTTGTAGTTGTGGAGGCAGAGAAGCAATTAAGAGAAAACATCGGGCTCTTGAAAAAATAAAAATAAATAAGACATAAGAATTATTTCCTCCCACTATCATCACCAACATTAAAGATATACATTAAAAGAAGTAACTTCGGGGCTTCCCTGGTGGCACAGTGGTTGAGAGTCCGCCTGCCTATGCAGGGAACACGGGTTCGTGCCCCGGTCTAGGAAGATTCCCACATGCCGCGGAGCGGCTGGGCCCGTGAGCCATGGCCGCCGAGCCTGCGTGTCCGGAGCCTGTGATCCGCAACGGGAGAGGCCACAACAGTGAGAGGCCTGCGTACCGCAAAAAAAAAGAGAAAAAAGAAGAAGTAACTTCATTAAACTAACAAAAAATGTACTTTTGAAATAGAAACTTTATGAAATGGATTGAATAAAATTAGCCTATTTCCATATAAAGCTCCTGTAAGATAAAGACAGAAAATGATAAATGGTATATGTGATAAAAATTCCCCTAAAAGAACCAACCATGAAGTGGAAAAAACTATAAGACAACAATCAACTGAATAAAATATCCTAAAACAAGTGTTTGAAGATAACATTTATATAACAAATGCAAAATTTAAGAACAAAAATAGACAGGACAGCAAGAAAGGAAGTAAGAGTTGATTGAAATCAGGAAAGAAATTAAAGAAAAAGTCATAAAGAAAGATTAAGGGAAAAGATAATTAAGTGAGAATGGTTGAAAATGTAACAAGGGGAATTGAATAGGGACAGATTAACAAACAAAACAACAAGAAAAAAAAAAGAGAAAGAAAGTGATTAAAATGGAATACAGGCAAAGAAGATCTAACATAAAAATAAATAAAACACCTGAACACTATTATCAAACAATGTAATGGACCTTGTATATCAAACCATAATCCAGAGAGTTCTACTTTTGGCCACATGAAGTAAACAAGGTCCAGGCTTATATTCCTGTCTCAACAACTAGAAAACTGGAGAAAAATATATGTAAACTATTTTTCAACATGGAAGATTACACAGTGAAGGACTGCGATCCATGAGAGAAGAAAAGCAAATGCAGTGAGCCTTATGATTAACCTTATGATTAGACGTGTTGGGATGTTTCTAGTAGAGTGCTATGGCCTCAGCTGAGCTGAGGCGGCAGAGATTTTAACACTTGCCTAATTTCTTGGCTGACCACAAATTTAGGAGACACGCCCAAGTTCACCAAAGGAACCTAGCTTAAAAGCAGCAGATGAGAGTTTTAGGAGCAAAACTGAGATACCCACTTTTTCATGTCAGGAAGTCATTTTTTCAGTTTGAATCCAAGCAGGTTAACCAACACTCTTCAGAAAGACACAACGGAATCCATAGTCACTGTAACATATTATCTATAATGTGTGCTTAACAAGAAAAAGCTACAACATATGTGAAAAAATAAAACCAAAAAAAAAAAAAAGAAAAGAAAAAGAAAAGGAACGTGTGACCCCATACACAGGAAAAGGGAGTCAATTCAAGTGTATTCTATGCAGGAGCAGCTGTTGGATGTAGCCGACCAAGACTTCAAATCATCTGTTATAAATATGTTCAATGAATTAAAAGAAAAATGTTCAAAGAGAGGAAAAATTATAAAAGTGAGTGAACAAATAAGGAATATAAATAGAGAAACAAAAACTTCAACAAAATGCATATTATGTAACTGAAAGTTACAATAACAGAAAGTTGAAACCCACTAGATGGAGAGTAACAGTTGATTGGTGCACTTGATCTTGAGATATACGAAAGCAATAAAAGAGTGAAGTTTTAACTTAAGAAAAGATATTTACGTCAATGGAAAAGAAAAGGGGGTCCAGAAGTAAACCCATAGATTTATGAGCAATTGATTTTTTAAAATTTTTATTTATTTATTTTTTGCAGCCAAAATAAATAAATTAACTAATTTTAAAAAATTTTAAAGAACAATTGATTTTTGACAAAGGCTCACAGGTATTTCCAAGAGGGAAAGAATTAACTTTTCAGCCAATAGTGCTTGGACCACTTGATATCCATCAGTAAAATAGTAGATCTCAAGCTTTACCTCCTATCATACACAACATTAACTCAAAATAATGCATAATAGATGCATAGACCTATTATAAAGATTAAAACTATAAAAATTCTAGAAGATAGCATGGAAGACAGTCTTTGTGATCTTGGGTTAGGCAGGATTCAGATTCTTTAGACAAGACCTAGAAAACTAGAAGCATAAAACAAAATAAAAGGTAGATGAAGTGAACGTCATCAAATTATAAAATGCCTTTCAATGGATACTTCTAGGGAAAACTAATAGGCTGCCACACACTGGGAAAAAATATTCACAATACATACATCTGATAAAGGAGTTGTATGCAGAAAACATTAAAAACTTTTACAATTCAATAATATGAAGACAAACAGCTTCCAAAAACCTGGCAAAAGATTTGAACAGAAACTACAAAATAAGCTATATGAGTATCCAGCAATCACAAAAATAGGTGTTCAATATCATTAGTCATCAGGGAAATGCAAATTAGAGCAATGATTAAATACCACTACACTAGAATGGCTAAAATAAAAAACACATAAACAACAAAAAAGTGAAACTACGAAGTATTGACAAGCCAGTAGAGCACCCAGAACACCTACACACTGTTGGTGGTGATGTGAAATGGTTCAGAAGCTTTGCAAAACAGTAGGGTAGTTTCTTATAAAATTAAATGTACATGTACACTTATGTGATGTGGCAGTTTCACTCCTATTTACACAAGAGAAGCAAAAATGTATGTTCACACAAAGACTTGTACACAAATGTTCATATACGGCTTATTCTTAATTGCTCAAAAGTGAATCAACACAAATGTGTGTCAATGGGTAAACTCATAAACAAATAGTGATATATACATACAGCAGCATACTACTCATTAATAAAAAGGAATAAACTAGTGACACATGCAATAGTATGGATAAATTCCAAAATGATGCTGAGAAAGAGAAGCAAGACAAAACCGAAGCCAGACATATTATAGTTCATAATGTGTGATTGCATTTGTGTGAATTCTAGAAAAGCCTAATCTGTAGTGATAGGAATCAAATCTGTGCTTGCTTAGAGCCAAGAAATGGATTTTGGAGGTAGTGCAAGTGTATTGGAGGAAAGGCATTGAATAAAAGGGGTCTCAAGGGAACTTCCTTGAGTTACGAAAAAGTCCTGTATCTTGATTGTCGTGGTGGCTACATGGGTTATATAAGCATACCTTTAACCAATGTCATCAAACTCTACATTTAAAATGGTTGACTCAATGTATGTTAATTACATATTAGTAAAACTGAATCAGGAAAAAAAATGTAATCAAAGAAAACTCGAAATAGAAGAAGAACTGCATCTACCTAATAAAAAGAACCACTGGGTCCCTCTGGAATAATCGACTTGAAATTCTGACTCTACAACATACACTTCTAAAGCTATTCCAAGTTAAAGATTAAGACAAAAATTCTCAGAACATAGATACTAAAAGATCAAAGTTAAATAATATTGGCATCAGACCTTTCAAAGTCAGCATACAAAGCAAGGCAAGAATGCAGCAGCAGTTTTAAGAAACTCAAGAAAAGAAAGTATGATCCAAGGATCCTATATTCAACTAAGCTACTGTTCAACTGTCAAGACCACAGATAATAACTTTACACCTGAGAAGACTCAGGCTGTTCTCATGAGTCGTTCTGGAGGAAGCTGCCAGGGGATGGTCTTCATCCAACTAAGAGATAATGTGAAATTTTTGGTGAAAGGACTGACGGTGAGCATTCAGTATGTTTAATTATAGATATAAGACTAAAACAAAGGTGAAGAAAAGGTTGAAAGAGTAGTGTGTAAGTATGATCTCACAAAGTACAAAGAATTCAACTTTTAAAATGGAGAAAAAAAGGGGATTAAAAGTGGGAAAGTAAAGGGCTTCCCTGGTGGCGCAGTGGTTAAGAGTCCGCCTGCCGATGCAGGGGACACAGGTTCGTGCCCCGGTCCGGGAAGATCCCACATGCCGCGGAGCGGCTGGGCCCGTAAGCCATGGCCGCTGAGCCTGTGCGTCCGGAGCCTGTGCTCCGCAACGGGAGAGGCCACAACAGTGAGAGGCCCGCGTACCATTAAAAAAAATAAAAATAAGAAAAAAAGGGAAAGTAAAATAAATTCATTTATTGTTCAAGTGGGAAAAAAAAGATAATCATTTAAAACTGACAAACCAACTAATAAAAGGGAAAGTAAGAAAAAAGGGGGATTAGGGTGCTTATAAAAGGAAAATATAAAGACAATTTCTAGGACAAACAAAACAAAATAAGACCCATTTTTTTTAAAAAAAGCAAAGAAATTTGTGTGGAAAAAAACACACACTTATTTTAACTTCCCATAAATAGTCAATGTTAACTAAAATCCTTTCCAATCTCTCCCTCCCGACCCTCTCTCTCTCCTTCTCTTTCTCCCATCCATTCCTTCTCTCTCCAGGTGTATTTTCTGGAAATTTGGACTGTCGAATTGTATTTTCATTTAATATTTCATCATGAGCATTATCCATGCCAACGAACGTTCACCAAAAACTATGACTTTTAATAGATTCGTATATATTTCATGTAATGGTTGAATTAATATATGTTTTCTTCTGAAATCTTGCTGGCTCATTCTGTATTTATTATCAAGCACACATCCATTTATTCAACCATTCAACATGTTTATGAGCTGTCTATTGTGTGTAATACATCTGTAGGCAGGATGAAAGTATTCTCTGCCCTTCCTAGGAAGGCAGTTAAATAATTATATGTGTGATTAATTTTAATAATGTTGAAGTTCAGAGAGATAAAGGAGTGTAGTTTAAGGGAATTTATCTCAATCTTGAGATAAACTCTAGGTCTAGTTTAGTCATCACTGTGGAAGGAAGTGAAATTTAAAATGAAGCATAGCAATGTGAAGTGGGCCTGGGATCAGGAGATGGGGACCGTTTAGTTATACTTTCTCATCATCTCCATTTTTCTGTCACTTCTAAAGGTAACATCTTTCTTTGACTTTTTTCCTCTCTCTAAATAGACTGTATCCTTACTTTTTAATTCCAGAAGACTTTAAGTTTTTATAAAACATGTTGAACCTATTTTTTCCCCTCTAATTATGGTGCCTTAACTCTTCCTAACTCTTCTTTTTGTTAAGATGAGAAAGTAATTTTTCCTTCCTTCTCTGTTGCCCCATCTTTATCAAATTTGTTGCTGTTTTGAACTGATTCAGATTTTATGAATTATAATGTATTTTTCATCATATATATTCTTTAGAGAATTAGTTTAGACATTTGCTATATTTTATAAACATTTTAATGACTGTTAACTCTGTGTAAATGATTGTTGAGATATTTTATACCACAACTTGTCCATTTTTGAGTTTCTTATCTTGACTAGTTTCTTTTTGGTGGACTGGAATGTTTCAAATGTTCTTTCTTCCAGAAAAGTGATATCCTTGTTGATATTTACGTATATCTTGTGCTTAACTTTTTTTTTTTTTTTGCGGTACACAGGCCTCTCACTGTTGTGGCCTCTCCCGTTGCCGAGCACAGGCTCCGGATGCGCAGGCTCAGCAACCATGGCTCACGGGCCCAGCCGCTCCGCGGCATATGGGATCTTCCCGGACCGGGGCACGAACCCGCGTCCCCTGCATCGGCAGTCGGACTCTCAACCACTGCGCCACCAGGGAAGCCTGTGCTTAACATTTTTAAGGGAGATTAGAGTAATTTAATCAACAAAGGATTCAGTATGTTTGGGCAAGATTTATTCTTAAAAAATGAAATGCTGATCATTAAGAATCAGTTTAAATTCCATTTAAAGTCCACAATAGGCAAATGTATAGAGACAGAGAATAGATCAGCGGTTGCCTGGGGCTCTGGGGCTGAGGAGATCAGATGTGAGCCTAAGTGATATGGTGTGGAGTTTCCTTTGGGGATAAGAAAAATGTTATAAAATACATTGTGGCAATGGAGGCACAACTTTATAAAGACATCAAGTCATTAAACTGTGCAGTTTAAATGGGTTAATTATGTGGTTTGTGAATTATATCTCAATAAAGCTGTAAAAACTGAATGAGCTTATTATTTTCACTGTTCGGTTGTCTATTTGCTGAAATTCCTCTTCTTTTCCTGAAACCGGAGGCATCACCTGATCACCTCCAGGCTTTTGGCATCTCTTCTCTTTGCCATGGTTTCAAACTCAAAGTATGAACTAGATAAAAATCGCAGCATCATAAGCATTTCAGGCAGACCCAGCTGGATATAATACTATGGAGTTAAAAATCATTTCTGGGCTTCCCTGGTGGCGCAGTGTTTGAGAGTCCGCCTGCCGATGCAGGGGATGCGGGTTCGTGCCCCGGTCTGGGAGGATCCCGCGTGCCGCGGAGCGGCTGGGCCCGTGGGCCGTGGCCGCTGGGTCTGCGCGTCCGGAGCCTGTGCTCCGCAACGGGAGAGGCCACAGCAGTGAGAGGCCCGCATACCGCAAAAACAAACAACCAAACAAAAATCATTTCTAATATTGACTCTTAGTTCTACTTTGCTTTTATTTGTCTCCCTGAAGTCTGATGTTATGCCCTACACACTTTCACCCCTTAGCCAAATACTAATTCATGTTCTTATATAAAGCCTTCCTTATGCTATGACCCCTAGGAAACATCACGTTCTGCAGAAACTTCATCACAATGGCAAAAACCCTCAAGCAAAAGAGCAAAAGTTCTAATGGTGGAATTTAAGGCAATGGAAGAGATTGGAGAAGCATTTGTCAATATAAAGAGGTTTTCAAGTACCCTGATCAGGACACATGTGGGAGGGGCTGGTCATGCCTCCCTCTGAGGCTGGCTCTTGAGTGCCCCTGGTTTACACTTCCATCCTCTGCATTATAATTCTGAGGCTGTTAAGGCTGGCATTTCTCCAAGAAGTTCCTCTTGCCTAACCTGGGTGGGTTTAATGACACTTTCACATTTAGTTTGCTTTTTTCTCCCCCTCATGGCCATCTCCCCTGCAAACCACTATAGATGAAAGATGTTTAAGGCCACTGTTATGAGGAAAGTAATAAGTTCAAATAATTATTTTTTTCATTTATGTTACTTTATTCGAACCTTTTATGAACTTTGGCATTTTTTCTTCTCTTCATCTAAAATAATGCTGAAGATACTTAAAATTTCAGACAAGACATTTATGAAGCCTTAGAAAAAGCAATAAGAAAAACACAACCAGAGAAAACATGCTTTTAAAAGCTTACCTATATTCTTCTGGGAATTTTTTGTAGTGACTAGAGGAGAACAAAATGCCATACAGGGATATTTTTAAATTAACTCAGCACCACTCAGGAGTATCTGGAGGTCTGTGGAATGAAATCAGCACGGATGACCCTTACCAGTGACCATCAGCTAAAAGAGAAATGTAGCATCCTTGGGAGCCAAAAGAATGAAGATAGATAGACCGTAGGGCTTTAGAAGAGATTTCCAAGAGCCCACCATCCACTGCTCCCCCCACCCCCAATTCAATAATAATAGATAAAGCCCTCACTGGCAGTGGCCAGATCCTTGTTTGGAGAAAGATACTGCTTCAATCCCAGGTAATCTGCTGCTGTTTCACACACTATCAATTAAATCTTTAGCTATTTTTTTGGACTATCTTAACATTCCTCTGCTCAGTATAGCCTCCCTTCTTTCTCTTGTGTACAGTGGAAGTGAAAGTTTATCATCCTTTTCTGGGTTTCAGTGTTGTTCATGTGGATTTTCAAATTAAATACTGTATTTTCCTTTATCTGCTTTGTCATTTTTATAGGTGGGTCATCAGAAACTTCCCTCAGAATTTTATCTCTAACTCAAGCTGCACAGTTTAAAACTTTCTGTCCTCTCCCAGCAGCAAATACTGTGACAGGGTGATCTCCCAGAACGTCTGTGGTTACACACCCTCACTCACATCAGGCTTACTGTTTAATGGACCCTTTGCATTTCTGGTTCACATTAGGCTAACAGTCTACTATGCCGCCTCAGTCTTTCTCCCTTTCATTTACACATAACTCTTCCTGTTTCAATGATTTTTGGTTTGACCTCATAAGAAGAAACCTTTCTAGGGAACCCTCTCCTACAGTGTTGGTGGGAATGTAAATTGGTGCAGCCTCTATGGAAAACAGTATGGAGGTTCATCAAAAAACTAAAAATAGGGCTCTCCTGGTGGCACAGTGGTTGAGAGTCCTCCTGCTGATGCAGGGCACACGGGTTCGTGCCCTGGTCCAGGAGGATCCCACATGACGCGGAGCGGCTGGGCCCGTGAGCCATGGCCACCGAGCCTGCGCGTCCGGAGCCTGTGCTCCGCGACGGGAGAGGCCACAACAGTGAGAGGCCCAAGTACTGCAAAAAAAAAATAATAATAATTAAAAAAATAAAAAACTAAAAATAGAATTGCCATATGATTCAGCAATCCCACTCCTGGGCATATATCCTGAGAAAATTATAATTCAAAAAGACACATGCACCCCAGTGTTCATTGCAGCACTATTTACAATAGCCAAGACATGGAAGCAACCTAAATGTCCATCAACATATGAATGGAGAAAGAAGATGTGGTACATATACACAATGGAATACCACTCAGCCATAAAAAAGAGCGAAATAATGCCATTCGCAGCAACATGGATGGACCTAGAGATTATCATGCTGAGTGAAGTAAGTCAGAAAGAGAAAGACAAATACCATATGATATCTCATATATGTGGAATCTAAAATATGATGCAAATGAACTTGTCTGTGAAACAGAAACAGACTCACAGACATAGAGACCAGACTTGTGGTTGCCAAGGGGGAGAGAGAGTTGGGGAGGGATGAAGTGGGAGTTTGGGGTTAGCAAATGCAAGCTATTATATATAGAATGGATAAACAACAAGGTCCTACTGTATAGCACAGGGAACTATATTCAATATCCTGTGATAAACCATAAGGGAAAAGAATATTAAAAAGAATATACATAAAATGTATATGACTGAATATATTACATATATATAACTGAATCACTTTGCTGTATAGCAGAAATTAACACAACATTGTAAATCAACTATACTTCAGTTAAAAATAATAATAATAACAAAGAAAAGTCCCTTGGCCATCGCACTTTCTTACCCTAATAAAAAATTATTCACAAGAAATTTTTGAAAAGAAAAAAAAAAAAAGAACCTTTTCTTCATTTCCCCTGCCCTTTTGCAGCTTCTCAGAGAGGCACAAGTGTCAGCTGTTGAGGCAGTTTTTAATTATTGACTCATCAGCCTTGGCCTTCCCCAGGGAAAAGGAATCTGCTTTTTCACATTTGTGTTATTGAGGGCAGTGTCTAAGATATGATAAATAAATAACAGCGTGTGATGAATGTCTGATCCTCTGTAGGCCACAAGAGAAAACTTCTGTCAAAGCAGCCATGCTTCTTTCTCCTTTTAACAAGGCATCCTCACTGAAGCAGCCACAGCTGCTGCTGTGGAACAATAAGCAAGTGCTTCAAGCACCCATTTTTCCTATGTTTGGAAAAAAAAGGTGGCAGCCTTCATAAATCCTAAACTGTGGGGCTTGTCTGTTTTCATCCTTTCTCTGGTTCATTTTAAAGGAAGAAGAACAGGGGTGAGATTTCCTCTCTGGAGACCTAGATGCCTGTCCTTGATTCATCATTGTGGGACTTTTAGCAATCCGCTGTCTTTCTGATCTTCAGTTTCCTTTATCTACAAAATAGGAATATTACTTGACTCTGCTTACACTGCATCAGTGTCATGAGACCCTGATGAAATGATATGCATGGAATATGTAAAAATATGAATGTTTATTGGCATCATTATTAGGAGGTGTTTTTCTCTTTCACTCATTCTTTCATTTGACAGGTGTTTAAGGTCTATGAAAGCTGAGTTTTTGTTTTGCTCACTGCCATATCCTGGTACCTAAGACACCATGTGACACATGGTGAGCACTCATTAAATATTCAAGAAATAAATGGATGAAGGAATGAAGAAATGAGCTAAGCGTCCACCGTGTAGTTTCTGAGCCCAATACTGGCTAATATAAAAGTGAATAAAACAGGCATGACCTCTTTAAAAGTACCCCCTCTCCTTCATGATTAATGATTTTGCCCCCCAATTTAGCCTCTCTTCCATTCATAATCTCATTTCCACTTTCCTTTTATTTTCTCTGGCTTGCTTTGTTTCCTCCCACGATTTTATCTTGGCATTTCTGAAAAACGTTGATTTAAAGTTTAGAAACCTGTTTAATTCAGTGTGAAATTTGATTTTAGTTTTTGATGCAATCTAATTTTTCTAGTTAAATGTATTTAATTTATGTATATATTATCAAAACATTTTTATTTTATATTTTTGTTCTCTGTTATAAAAAGTCATAAAGATTTCTACATGGAAAAAAAAAAACAAGCATGACCTCTGCCCTTATGGGATTTACTCAATGATTTATCCTTAAGTATGATGTTCGTTGTGGGCTTTTTATGGATGCCCTTTGTCAGAATGAGGAAGCTTTCTTCTATTTCCAGTTTGCCAAAGGTTTCTACTGGAATGAGTGATGGCTTGTGCCAAAGACTTCTCTGCATCTAATGAGATGGCAATGTGAGTTTTCTTTATTCTGTTAATATGTCAAATTACATTCATTGTTGTTTTTTTTAATTTTTTGATGTATAGTTGATTTACAATATTGTGCTAGTTTCAGGTGTACAGCAAAGTGATTCAGTTATACATATATATTTTTTTCTCTTTCAAATTCTTTTTCATTATAGGTTATTACAAGATATTGAATATAGTTTTCTGTGCTATATAGTAAATCCGTGTTTTTTATCTGTTTTATATATGGTAGTGTGCATCTATGAATCCCATACTCCCAATTTATCCCTCCCCCTTTCCCCTTTTCTAACCATAGGTTTGTTTTCTATATCTATGAATCTGTTTTTGTTTTGTAAATAAGTTCGTTTGTACTATTTTTTAGATTCCACATGTAAGTGGCATCTTACAATATTTGTCTTTGTCTGACTTACTTCACTTAGTATGACAATCTCTAGGTCCATCCATGTTGCTGCAAATGGCTTTATTTCATTCTTTTTTATGGCTGAATAGTATTCCCAATTTTGCTTTTCTGGAGTAAGCCCCACTTGCTCATAAAATATCATTTTATATGTTGCTGGATTTTATTTGCAAATGCATATTTTTCAAGTTTGGTGTCTGTGTTCATGAGACATATTTGTGTGTAACATATTTATTGCCAGAATATCTTTGTCAGGCTTTGAAATCAGTATTTTGCTATCCTAATAAAACAACTTGGTATGTGTTTCCTTCCCTCCTTTCTCAAAATATTTGTGTAGGATTAATAGTATTACCTTCTTAAATTTTTGGTAAAATTCATCACTGAAGCAATATGGTCCTGAAATTTTCTTCATGGGAGGATTTTTGATAAATAACTAAAGTATTTTAATGAGTATATGACTCTCAGATTTTATCTTTACCACTTTGCATAGGTTTTAAATCTCAAGGGAATTTATCCATTTTGTCCAAGTTGTCAAATTTGGTGGCATAAAATTGTTCATAACATTCCCTTAATACCATTTAATATCTGTACATCTATTCTGATATACCATTTTTCATTGCTGATACAATATTGATAATTTATGTCTCTCCTCTCCTTGAAAAAATGCCTATTCAGGTCTTCTGCCCATTTTTTAATCAAATTGTTTGTTTTGATATTGAATTGTATGAGTTCTTTATATATTTTGGATATTAACCCCTTTTCAGATATATCATTTGCAAATATCTCTCCCAATCAGTGGTTTGTCTTTTAGTTTTGTTGATGGTTTCCTTTGCTGTGCAAAAACTTTTTAGTTTGATGCGGTCCCATTTGTTTATTTTTGCTTTGTTGTTGTTGCTGATGAAACAGATCCTATAGATATAGGATGCTAAGACTGATGTTAAAGAGCATACTATACTTTTTTCTAGGAGTTTTATTGTTTCAAATCTTACATTTAAGTCTTTAATCCATTTTGACTTTATTTTTGTACATTTTTTGAGAAAATGATCTAGTTTTATTCTTTTACATGTAGCTGTCCAGTTTTCCCAGTACCACTTGTTGAAGAGACTGTATTTTCTCCATTGTTTATTCTTGCCTCCTTTGTTGTAGATTAATTGACCAGAAGTGTGTGGGTTTCTTTCTGGGTTCTCTTTTATGTTTCGTTGATCTATGTGTTTGTTTCTGTGCCAGCACTGTACTTTTTGATTATTATAGCTTTGAGGTATAGTTTGAAGTTAGGGAGTGTGCTGCTGGTGCCAGCAGCGGTTTCTGTTTGTGAGTCCCTTTTCCAGTAAGGTGTTATTCTCTGTATTTTCCTGTTTGTCTGACCAGTGTGGGGCCAGTGGTTTGCCCTGTGTTCTCATTTCACTTATGGAGCCTAGAAGAGCTGTTGAGTTTTGTAGTCTGTTCAGCTTTTTACTTGCTGTTAGAAAGGAGTGGCAACTTTCAAGCTCCTTATATGTGGAACCAGAAACCATGACTCATAATTTTCTTAATGCATCATCCCCACTCACATACACACATGCTGTCATCCTGTTAACCCAAAATCCATTTCAGCTACCATTTCTCTGTTCCCATTTACAAGAAAACATGTTTAAAGTAACATATGCATTGCCTTCAAATTAGGTTCCTTTCTTTTCCCTTGTGTCCACTCCAATAGAGTTTTTGCCTGTAACACTTTACTGAAATTGCTCTTATCCAATTCACATAAGCACTCCATGTTGGTAAACCTACTGGTCAATTATTAGTTATCTTACTTAATGTAACAGTAACGCTTAACATAATTATTTACTCCTTCCCCTTGGGACTATTTCCTTTACTTGAGTCTCAGGGTATCACACTCTCTTCTTTCTTCTCCTTCTCTGGTTGCTGCTTGTTCATTTCCTCATCTGGTTTTTCCTCATCTCCTTGTCTTCTAGGTAATCTAGGACTCAGTCTTTAGATCTCCACCCTTTTGTATTTACTCTTATTATTTAGTGATCTCATCAAAGAACCTAGCTTTAAATAGCAGCTCTATGCTGATGTCTCTCACATTTATATGTCAAGACGGGTCCTTTCTCATGAATTCCTATGTATTTACAACTCCCCAACTCTGTTATACTCAGCACATCCTTCAGGAAATAGACATTTCAAACTTAACCTAAACCAAACTGAATCTATGATTTTCCACTCTAAACGTATTCCATCCAGTCTTCTCCATCTCAGTTAATGGCAAGTGCATGCATCTGGTTGCTTAGGGAAATGTCGGGAAATTGGTTAAGAAAGTTTCTTACTTCCACTAAATATATATTCAGAATCCTCTGTTATCAAAATCCCTACTATAACCTTCTTGCCCAAGCAGCCATTTTCTCTTCTGTGAATTATTGCCATAGTCTCATAACGTTTTCTATCTTTGCCAAACCTGAATCTACTCACAACATGCAACCAAGTAGGTCAGATCCTATTACTTCCCTGCACCAAACCTTCTAATGGCTTTTCTCCCAACTGAAAGTAAAGGTCAAAAAGGTTTCAAGAGCTTGGAAGGTCCAGCACAGTCTCACCCATTATCTCTCAAATGTCATCTCCTGCTACCTATGCTCACTTATTCTGTTCTAGCCACACTCACCTGCTTGCTTTTTATTTTTCCACATTTTATACACATTTAGGACTTTTGCACGCAATGTTTTTATTTCCTGAAATGCCTTCCTCAGATGGTTGTGTGCCTTGTTCCCTTTCCTCCGTCAGATCTTTACTTAAATATATTATCAGTGAGGTCTCCCATGATCATCTTATAATTGGAATCTTCCAACTTCTCTAACTCCCTTCCCTTCCTTATTTTTCTTTTAAGAGTTTATCACCTCTCACCATGCTACATTTGTCTGTTTATCATTCTATCTATCTATCTTTCCATTTTTTGTTTCCCCCTCACTCAGCTCTATTTGTGGATAGATTTTTGCTTGTTCTATTTACACATTTAAAATTAATATATATTATGGCAAAGTATTACTTTCTGTATGCAATGGAAAATGGATCTGAAATGTAAATAATAAAATGGCCATTGTTTGTTGAGGCTTTAGAATATGCCAGCCTCCAGATTAGGAGTTTTACATGTCCACTCTCTCTCATTTAATCTTCACAACAATCCATTTGGGTAAAACCGGTCTTCCCCAGTTTTTCAGGTGAGGACACTAAAGCAAGAGAGAAGAAATAAATTCCCCAAAGTCAAACAACATGTTGGCAATGTCAGTTAGTATCTGAGCCCAGGCATTCTGATTCTAGAGCCCATGCTCTTAGCCACCACACTAACATTTGGTCAATAAAACTATAATTGTGCAGATTAAGACCTTCATAACTAATTAATACCAATACACTCTTCTAGGTTTGTGAGATATAAAAAGATGATATAACTAAATTGTCTTTCAATTAACTTTTAAAGATGCCAGTAAAATGGTTGTCTTGGGAATTCCCTGGTGGTCCAGTGGTTAGGACTCCACGCTTCCACTGTAGGGGGCACAGGTTCAATCCCTGGTCGGGGACAGCGCAACCAAAAAAAAAAAAAAGTTGGTTGTCTCTTTTTAAACACAAACTTTCTTTAAATATTTTTAATCAGGAAAATAAAAGCTTCTAAAATGTTTTTGAATTAAAAATATAGAACCATCATACTTTTCTTTGGTAGATACCCCATTATGTGTTATGCAGTTGATAAAATAACATTTTTTCTGTCTTGGGTAGCTTTGAATTTATAGCTCTTAAAAACTGCTAAAAGGACACAACTAAAAATTTAATGGGCATTTCAGCTAAGTCTTTTTAAATTTTGTATTAGATTTCCCTTTAGCCTTGGGTAAAGCCATAAAAAAAATTGCCTGCTTAAAAATGTAATCATCACACAGGAACCTTCCTAAAGTCAGCATCAAATAGAATAAAGTATATTTTATTAATGATACAATTCACAAAATTACCAGCCCTGCCACTCTCTGCCCTCCGGGGACACCTCCTCCTCCTATTACATGTACACCAGTCACTGGTGTTTGTTCTGTGTAATTTAACTTTCTGATTGCCTTGAATGCTTAATGAACTAGATTAAGTGAAATGCTGATGAGAATTGTTGAATTCTGTGGGCAAAGCGGACCACTGAAATCCTTGTCTTGAGACAGAGCCCAAGGAATGCAAAGTCCTGATTTGAGGAACTAGAATCAAGAAGGGACATGAGGGCTTCCCTGGTGGCGCAGTGGTTGAGAGTCCCTGCCGACGCAGGGGACACGGGGTCGTGCCCCGGTCCGGGAGGATCCCACATGCAGCGGAGCCGCTGGGCCCGTGAGCCATGGCCACTGGGCCTGCGCGTCCGGAGCCTGTGCTTCTTAAGGGGAGAGGCCACAACAGTGAGAGGCCCACGTACCGCAAAAAAAAAAAAAAAAAAAAAAAAAAAAAAAAGAAGGCACATGAGCACTGTTTGTTTTCACTTCTGAAGTGAAGTTTCATGAATGAATAGAGTCAATTTTCAAAGATCCAGTTAGGCCTGGGAATCTGGGCCCCTCTCATGGAACAGTGGCCCTGTCTCTACTTAAATGCCTTTTTCTTCCTCAGAATGTAAGTCTAGGATGCATACTAAATTATAATTATAGCCTCTTCCCTTCGGCCTCAATTTGATTGGTTTATTCTTGTCTCAAAGCTATGTAAGTTTCTTCCTCAAATTTGTCTCAAAAAAGGAGGAGGTGTATCTCCCTGGGAGAGACTACACAATGATGTAATAACTAAGAAATACCAAGTACTACTTGATATGTTCAACCTTGAGAATTGAGATGCAAAAGATAAAGCCAGGGCAATTTATAATAACAGTTTTCCAATATCTAACATGGATTTCCCTGTTGAACTAGAAGAAATGGTCAAAATGGCATGCTGATTGCTTGATAGTAAATTTCTTCTGGCTAACCAAACTTATGCAGAAAAATAATTAGATTTTTTTAAACTTATTTATTCCCCATTGAAAATATGACTCCACTTCAGAGGACATAAGCCAATGAGAAGGTAAGTTCTTATTTCTGAGGTGTCTTAGCATGGAAGAAGAAGCAAATTGTTTTCACAAAAAGGAGCTTTTTGTGTGTATGTGCATGTGATGGCTGCTAAGGGATGTACACAGCAGCAAAGCCATACTTATACACTGGAGCTTGTGGGATTATCATTATTTCCATCCTGTTCAGAAGCTACCCTAAAGATCTAACTCTGCACAGAGCCAAACCACATGAATTTCAGAAGGAGCTTTTAACAAGCATCACATCTGCAGTAAGATACATACTTCACTAGTGCAGAATGCCCTTACCCTGAGATAATTCTACCCCTGATACAGGGTGGGAAATTAGGGAGTGATTCACACTACTTTTCAACTGTTCCTTTATTCTGATGTTCCCAATAAGGTGGCTCTTTCTTTCCTTTCATTTATGTTTTCAGTGTCTGGAGTTAAGAGTACTTAATTGGGCTGAATCATGTACTTGGGCTTTAAAAGAATTAAATAGGCTCTTTGTAAATTGCTCCAGCTGGCCCCCAAACCATTTTGAAACACTGCATTAGACAAAGCAACAATTAAATACATGTCAGGAGGCAAAATACAAGTAGAGAAAGACAGGTTTTTCTACTCTACTACTTTATGACCTCTGATAGAATTTTTTAACAAATTGTTTAATCTCCAGTACCTAAATATATATGTTCAGTAGAACATTAATTTGTTCAATAAATTAATTCAAAGGATGGAAGAAAATATCAAAAAATGCACATAAGAGAGAAGATAATCTTATGACCATGTTTTGATTTTTTAATAATATTTTATTAATAGATGCAAAGAACTCTGATTATTCCAAAAAATTAGAGAGGATACAATTATCTGTACTTTATAAAGCTGTCTATTTTATAGTGCTCAGTGTTTAAGAGCAATAAGATACAAAGTCATATTCAATCACACTTATGATTCATATTCACTCAAGTTATTATCCTAAGCAATTCTTTCTCACTAATACAAAGAAAGGTCCAGTTTCAAAGATGGGTGAAAGATGGCTGCAGGTGATTACTTATGATGGCAAGGTTGAAATGTTTTCTGAAAAGGTGAAGAAAAACTTAATGATAGGATGTCTAACATAGATGGAGGTAAACTTCAAGAAAAATCTTCACCTAGTTGCAGTTTCAGCAATAGTAGAGTAGTTTATAACAATTGTAAAATGATATGTAACTATATATACATGAGTATATACACTCATACACATGTGCACATTCATATACATACATTTATTGGATCACACTGGGGAATGACCCAAAACAGGCGGAACTTGAGAAGATTTAACCCTTGAAAGAAGTCTGAGAAGAGATTTCAGCTGATGCCCTTTGCATCAGGCAGAGTTTGGAGTTTGAATTGTGCCAAAAGGAGCTTAGAAAAGACCTCATAGTTATGTAGAAGCCCACTAGGGTCATATCTTAAGAGTAAACACTACATCCCAGGGCTAAGGATATACCTAAAAAGAATGGCAAAGCATTAGATCCCCCACACAAAGTATAACCCATCTGTCAAAAGCAGGTAATCAACCAGTAATTTCACTGCTACTAGAATAAAAATGACTACTTTTCAGAGGAAGATAACTGAATTCAGAGTCTCTACAGTGTATCATCAACAAAATTAAGTATTGACAAACCCACAGCCAACATCATTCTCAATGGTGAAAAACTGAAACCATTTCCACTAAGATCAGACACAAGACAAGGTTGCCCACTCTCACCACTGTTATTCAACAGTTTTGGAAGTTTTAGCCACGGCAATCATAGAAGAAAAAGAAATAAAAGGAATCCAAATTGGAAAAGAAGAAGTAAAACTGTCACTGTTTGAAGATGACATGATACTATACATAGAGAATCCTAAAGATGCCACCAGAAAACTACTAGAACTAATCAATGAATTTGGTAAAGTTGCAGGATACAAAATTAATGCACAGAAATCTCTTGCATTCCTATATACTAATGATGAAAAATCTGAAAGAGAAATTAAAGAAACACTCCCATTTACCATTGCAACAAAAAGAATAAAATACCAGGAATAAACCTACCTAAGGAGACAAAAGACCTGTATGCAGAAAACTATAGGGCACTGATGAAAGAAATTAAAGATGATACAAACAAATGGAGAGATATACCATGTTCTTGGGTTGGAAGAATCAACATTGTGAAAATGATTCTACTACCCAAAGCAAACTACAGATTCAATGCAATTCCTATGAAACTACCAGTGGCATTTTTCACAGAACTAGAACAAGGAATTTCACAATTTGAATGGAAACACAAAAGACCCCAAATAGCCAAAGCAATCTTGAGAAAGAAAAACGGAGCTGGAGCAATCAGGCTCCCTGACTTCAGACTATACTACAAAGCAACAGTAATCAAGAGAGTATAGTATTGGCACAAAAACAGAAATATAGATCAACGGAACAGCATAGAAAGTCCAGAGATAAACCCATTGCACCTATGATCACCTTATCTTTGGTAAAGGAAGCAAGAATATACAAAGGAGAAAAGACAGCCTCTTCAATAAATGGTTCTGGGAAAACTGGACAGCTACATGTAAAGGAATGAAATTAGAACACTTCCTAACACAAAATAGACTCAAAATGGATTAAAAACCTAAATGTAAGGGCAGACACTATAAAACTCTTAGAGGAAAACATAGGCAGAACACTCTATGACATAAATCACAGCAAGATCCTTTTTGACCCACCTCTAGAGAAATGGAAATAAAAATAAAAACAAGCAAATGGGACCTAATGAAACTTGAAAGCTTTTGCATAGCAAAGGAAACCATAAACTAGATGAAATGACAACCCTCAGAATGGGAGAAAATATTTGCAAGTGTATCAACTGACAATAGATTAATTTTCAAAATATACAAGAGACTCATGCAGCCAAGAGACTCAAACAACCCAAACCAAAAATGGGTGGAATACCTAAATAGACATTTCTCCAAAGAAGATATACAGATTGGCAACAAACACATGAAAGGATGTTCAACATCACTAATCATTAGAGAAATGCAAATCAAAACCACAATGAGATATCATCTCACACCAGTCAGAATGGCCATCATCAAAAAATCTACAAACAATAAATGCTGGAGAAGGTGTGGAGAAAAGGGAACCCTCTTGCACTGTTGGTGGGAATGTAAATTAATACAGCCACTATGGAGAACAGTTTGGAGGTTCCTTAAAAAACTAAAAATAGAACTACCATACAACTCAGCAATCCCACTACTGGGAGTTGTTTTAACAAGGCCTGCAGGTGATCCTGGGGCCCCCAGGAGGGGGTGGGATAGGGAGGGTGGGAGGGAGATGCAAGAGGGAGGGGATATGGTGATATATGTATATGTATAGCTGATTCACTTGTTATACAGCAGAAACTAACCCAACGTTGTAAAGCAACTATACTCCAATAAGATGTTAAAAAAAAAAGTGACTCTGAGGTGACATAGTTATTGGGTTTAGCACACAAGTGTTTCAAAGAAGCTGTTATAATTGTATTAAAGTGGTGTTAATAATGAGAGAGGCTATACATATTTGGGACCAAGGGATAGATGGGAAGTCTCTGTACCTTCCTCTCAGTTTTGCTGTGAACCTAAACTGCTCTAAAATAAGTCTGTAAAAAATAAAATAAAATAGAAAGAATTACTAATGATGTTGGGTGAAGGTGACTTACTATAGTTATGTCCTTGAGGAGATGGAATAAATTTTAATCCTGAGAGTGCCCAGGATAGTAAATGAGGTAGCTGGACATTGTGGAAGCTTTATTCTGATTATTTCTATTTTCTAAGATAATTAGGAAATAAATTATGCACTGAGAGAATTTAAGAGAGAGGAGAAGCTATGAAACATTTTATAGGAGGGTGTTACTTTTTTCTAATACTCTAGTAATTATAATGAGCTATGTTGTGTATAGGAACTGTCTACCAAGCTAGCTGATTATCTGATTATCTCAAAATATTTTCTCTGTTGCTAAGGTGACTCAAAGACTCAGTTTTGCCACTGTACTATTTACGGAGAACAAAAAGTATTTGTATCTCTGGCACCTATTTCAGTGTCTGGCACACAGTGGACATTTAAGCAATATTTACTAAATCAATAAATATTTTAGAACCTTACTCTATTTGTGTATATTGCTGATTTTTTACATATATATGTGTTGAATGTGTATCATGTTAGTCCTTGAACCCTTTCCAGCCCCAATTATCTACCTATATCCAGAATACTCTTCCTTCTAAAATTAAAAAAGAAATATACTGTCTTTTAGGGAGTATTTACCAGCTCACACCCTGTAAATATTCAGATTTAGAAATAGTCTTTTCACTGATCTGTATCTTAGGGCAGATATTTCAACTGTTTCTAGCGTACTGTCAGCACGAATAATTCTGACATGGAAGACAACACTGTTTGAAATCAGAGAAATTGTCATTAGAAATTACAGTCACGGGCTCCCCTGGTGGCTCAGTGGTTAAGAATCCGCCTGCCACTGCAGGGGACATGGGTTCACGCCCTGGTCTGGGAAGATCCCACATGCTGCAGAGCAACTAAGCTCGTGTGCCACAACTACTGAGCCTGCGCTCTAGAGCCCACGAGCCACAACTACTGAGCCCATGTGCTGCAACTACTGAAGACCACACGCCTAGAGCCCGTGCTCCACAACAAGAGAAGCCACCACAATGAGAAGCCTGCGCACCACAACGAAGAATAGCCCCCATTCGCCGCAACTAGAGAAAGCCTGCGCGCAGCACCGAAGACCCAATGCAGCCAAAAATTTTTTAAATAAATAAATAAATTTATAAAAAAGAAAAAGAATCAGGATTTCTATATAAAAACAAAAAAAAGAAAGAAATTACAGTCCTATTTGAAATGTTGTTTTAGCAGTCACATGTCTTATGTCTTTACACTGGGATCACATGTTAAATGAAATATTGTCCAGATCAAAGTTAGTATATAGTGGGCATTCGATAAATTGTAGCTAGGGAGCCCAGTACATATATATTATATTCCTAATTTTAAGTCAAGTTGATGTTGAAATTTGTCTAGTTGAGGACCACAAGTTACCTTGGGCTATATTTTGATCATGGAAGAATCAGTTGAGTGGAATCTCATTATAATATAAATGTGAGACTCATAGGTACCCACGGACCCAGGGGAAAAGACTGTGATCAAAAGGTTTATGTAGGCTGAAGAAGGCCAGTCACATTCAATGGATGAGTTTTGAACGAGGAGACAAACTGAAAAACAACAGTGGGTGAATGCACCCACCACTGAAAAACGAGTGAGGCTTCTGTAAGTGTTTGGAACAGAAAGAACAGCAGCATATCAGTGAAGGAGATAACTGTAAACTGCTTGGCCCAGTACTCCACCGATTGGCAAGAGTATGAGAAGCAGCAGTAGAAGAAGCCCTCTAGGGGACTCATTATGCATTTGTTATGATGCATAATGAGCAGACTAGGCCTCCATCATTTCACAGACAATTCTGCCCAACTGTCAAGTAGGCATTGAAGTCACTTTTAATTTGAAACTTTAAAATATATGTAACCTCTAAATGACAAGGTCGTACTGTATAGCAAAGAGAACTATATTCGGTATCCTATGATAAACCATAATGGAAAAGAATATATTTTTTTTAATGTATAGGTATGTATGTATATATATATATATATATATATATATATATATATATATATGTATAACTGAATCACTTTGGTGTACACAACACAACATTGTAAATCAACTACAGTAAAAAATAAAATTTAATTAAAAATTTAAAAAATAACCTCATTTGATATTAACCAGCAAATTAGATCATAACAATTAGATTACTAATAATAGTAAAACCAACAGTTGGTGACAGTTTCATAGAGGAACTCCAAGGGGAAAACAGAATGGGCCACTATTTCCGTCTTATATGATTACCTTGAGTGCCAAGTGTTTCTCTGAAGCTTTTATCTCAGGCATCCAACTAAGACCAAGTTTAATCTTCTAACTTCCAACTTCTGAACCCAAGTTCCTACTAATTTTCAGTTAACTCTTCTTCCCTGCTTTTCCAGAATACTCCATGAGCAACAAAAAAAAAGCAGCTGGGGATTTTTGCTCCCTTTTGGAAAAAATGCCAGCATGTCTTTCCTTCCTAGAAAAGCCATAAGCTCCTAGTAGGTAAGTACTATCTGATGCTTGATTTATGGTTCTCTGTAACATCCAACACAATGAGTCGATTTATAATTGATGGATTGGTTAGTTGTAAAAACACATTTTATAGTGGGCAGTGAACCCAGGAATGAAGAAAGCTCTCTGTCACAGCTGGAATTTCCAATATCCCTGTGGTGCTAATCATGACTTCCCTGTTGCTTTACTTATCTGACATCTATTTCTCATCAGCCATCCCCAACTGCTACCACTGGTGTTTTACTGTTCTTTACGTTGACTTTCTTTGCTGTTTCCCAACCCCCCCCCCAAAAAAAATCACCCTGAAGACAATTTTGTGTTGCTTTTTGGTGTAAAATGCCAAGTCTGTAAAAATGTAGTTTATACAAAAACCAAAAGGGAAAACTAAAGCCAGTTGGCCTAAAAACTTCACTTGACATGTCCTAACATCACCTCTTTTGAACCTTTCTTCTTGCTTTTGTTATTCTCTTCTATGACAGCAGCTATATTTAGTACCTTGTGCTATCTCCATTCTTAAAAGTGAAGAAAATGTTAATTGTGTCAAAGGCTAAGCATCATTTAATTACCGTTTTTAAAGAATGTTAAAGGCATTGAAAATATTTAACCACCAGGTGAACTTCAGAAAAGTAGCAAGATTAAGCAGTACAGTGTTCCAATTCAATGAGCAGCAGACTGGGTTTAAAGAATGTACGTGCATGGAAGAGAAAATGTGATTAAAATGTCAGTCCTGTCAATGGTTGATTACTTTTCCCAAAATATACTAATAGAGTTCCTCAAGCAGTTTATTGTGTCTCTTATCTCCACCATCACCTTTCTTTTTGGGGCAAGTAAGGCCTCCAATACAGTTTCCCAAATAGTTTCTCACTATTGAAACAGAGGTAAGTCTTCAAAAATTATGTAATTACAATTTGACAATGAAACACTTGAATGTTCCGTCCCGGTTTATCTTTTTAATAGGAATTTTAGCCCTAAGAGTTTTCAGCCACCTAATTCTCTGCCTCACATTCTTAATGGACTGAAAAAAATGGTGTGGGTGATTGGGTAAATGGGGTAGAAACTACTCAAAAGTGTTAGATCGACAGTAGGGTAGGGTAAAAATTGATATCCAGATTAAGTTCAAAGTTTAAAGAGCAGGTGCCCCCCATCATACCTCTTACTCTGAAGAAGCTCCTCTGATGTCAGGCTCCCCAGCATAACCCACTACCACCATTTGTGCTTTTCTAATTCACCGTCTCTAAGTTAGTACTTTGAAGTATTTGATTTCATTATCTATTCACTTCAACCACACGTGTGTGTGTGTGTGTATGTGTGTGTGTTGGGGAAAGAGGATTAAAAAAATGAAATAGCATATTGTCCTTTTCCTAAAAGGCTCAGTCTTCCTAAGACACATTTATATAAACAAACTAAAGCCTGCACCAAATTCACTGGAACATAGAAGAAATAATACCCAACTCTACATGGGGAAACCAGCAAAAGCCTCACAGACACAAAAAGTTTCAGTTTGATACAATAAATGATAAGTAAGACACCCCACTAGAGAGACCAGCAAGAACAAATGCACAATGGCATCAGAGTCAATGGTACAGCCAAGAAAACGCACTGAGCTGGGATGGCGGTAGTGCAGGGTACATGGGGGACGGGCAAGGATTGCAACAATTGAAACTATTAAAAAATGAAGGTTGGGCACAGACCATGATAAAAGATTGTTATCACTGATAGAAAGCTCCTGAAGAAGGATTTGGTAAAAAAAATTATGTAATTGCTTATTCTGATGGGCAAGTGTCAGTAAGATTAGAGTCAAGGAAACTAATTAGAAGGTCATCTCAAGGGTTCAAAAAAGAGAAGACAGAAACCTTTTGTGAAGTCAATAGCACTGGTTATGAAAAAGAGTAAACAGTTTGAGACATTTGAAATTGAAATTTACATAATTGAGTTGTACAGAAAGATGAAAAAGTATAGTAGAGGGACTTCCTGGTTTTTGACTTGGGCTTCTGCATCATTTACAGTGCTGTCAATAAAATTGAGAATATAGGAGGAAGAGCAAGCTTGAGTGAAAAAGATACTGTTCAGATTTGAACATGTTGATTTTGAGGTATTTGTGGGATTCCTCAGGCATTGAACCTATCAGGCACTTAAGTATATGTTTGTAATTCAGGAAAGAGTTCTGGTCTGGAAACTTGGATGCAGGGATCATCAGCAGAGAGGTGTTAATGGAAGCTGTGTCTTGGTATGAGAAAGTGTTCAGGATCCTTACCAACCCACCTCAACGTACAATTCCAGAATCCCCTATCATTGTTTTTCTAATCAATTCCTTTCCTACAGAGAGCATATTCTTGTCATTATCTTGACACAAACTGTATGCATTTTTACCCCCATGCTTTTGTTCATAGTCTTGGTAGTTCCTAAAAAGTCCTCTTCCTCCTTCTTGACTTTCAATATGCTATTTTTCCTTTAAAATAAACCCAAGTCTCTCTTAGTCTAGGAATCGTTTCATGGCTAATTTAATTACACTAAATATTATCACTACTTGTTTTGAATTCCTAAAGGATATACTATCTGTCTCAACTATTAGTTATTTATATCCTACTTAGTATTAATTTATAATTTTATAACAATTTGTACTAATGTATAATTTAATGCACATATTCATAATATATGTGCAAGTATTTTTATGTCTTTTGTAAATTATTATTTTTGAAGATGATAGATTATACCCTATGAAGGTATATGTAATGTACTATATCACATATGTCATAGGTATACCACAATTTTACTATCAGTCTTGTGATATACATATTACAATAATTATACTACTAATGCTGCTTACACAACCTCTTTAAAAAATGGTTATAAGGGGGCTTCCCTGGTGGCGCAGCGGTTGAGAGTCCGCCTGCCGATGCAGGGG
>NW_006776983.1:249071-284808 GCF_000442215.2 Lipotes vexillifer | reverse complement strand
CATACAGAGTGAGGTAAGTCAGAAAGAGAAAAACAAATACTGTATGCTAACACATATATATGGAATCAAAAAAAAAAAAAAAAAAAAAAAATGGTTATAAGGGTCAAATGAAACAATTTGTAAAAAGTACTTTGTAATTGTGAAGAATTTTATAAATTTAAGAAAAATTATATTATTTAAATGATAAATATATGAGATTTATATACATTGTCACATCCTATATGCACAATGAATGATCATTAGAAATAAAAAGTTTTGGATCAACTGATGTAATATTACAGACCAGACCTTGTGAAACATGGCTTCAGAGACTTAGACTGTCGGCCTTTAGAAGTAGGATCCTCATTTTGGATGAGGGAAACTTTTGTATTCTGAACTAACAAATCAGAACAAAAGAAAAGAATTCCAGATTCTCAGTTGTTCTGGAGAATGTCATGTTAGTTATTTCCTCCTTGTACTCTTTTAGAATTATGTTTTAAAAAATAGTGTTCACTTATACACATTCTTTAGAAAGTAGAAATGACCATAGTAAACAACTTTTTAAAATAAGAAGAAACTTGGAAATCCTCTCTACCTGTCTTGTAGACTTATAAAATTTTAGTAATAAAGGCAGTGTAGGGTTTCCCTGGTGGTGCAGTGGTTAAGAATCCACCTGCCAATGCAGGGGACATGGGTTTGAGCCCTGGTCCAGGAAGATCCCACATGCCAAGGAGCAACTAAGCCCATGTGTCACAACTACTGAGCCTGCGCTCTAGAGCCTGTGAGCCACAACTACTGAAGCCCATGCACCACAACTACTGAAGCCTGTGTGCATAGAGCCCATGCTCTGCAACAAGAGAAGCCACTGCAATGAGAAGCCTGTGCACTGCAACGAAGAGTAGCCCCTGCTCGCCACAACTAGAGAAAGCCCACGCACAGCAACAAAGACCTAACGCAGCCAAAAATAATAAGTAAGTAAAATAAATAAATTTTTAAAAAATTGTCAAGGTGAAGGAACACAGAAGAATTTGGTAAGGAATACAGGAACAATAAACCATTGGAGAAAGCCAATTTTCAATGAAAGTTAAGAGATAGAAAGAGCACTAATGGAAAAATTTCAATCATAGGGAAATTTCCTTGCTTAAAGTACCACAAGGTTTCCCTATAGCACAACTAAAAGGAGCTAGGAGGAGAGATGGAAAATGTGGAGAGCTCTGAAGGCAGGAAGTCTAACCCGAAAAAACGGTGGGAGTGGACAGGAAGGAAAGGATTTGCTCCTACAATAGTAAGTGTTGATAATTGGCATGAAGGAAGTGTTGTATAAGAACTAGATATCTTAGCTCTATTCAACTCTTCTTTGCTAAATTCATTTCACATCACTACTCATAGATAATACTTTAATATTGAAAACTAAACCATTGGGGGTTGGTAGAGCAAAAAGGTTATAAAGGAAAGTGAGGAAGAAATTTAGATTTCAACTAATTTTTACAATAAGGAAAATGAATTTAATGAAGTTAAATAACCTGTCTAAACTTCCTCAGCTTGGGAATAGAATTCATGTCTTTTAACCGTACTGCTCCTAATTAACTATCAATCAAAAGACTCATATTTTTGCCCCATCTGTGCTATTAGCTAGCTTTCTTTGATTTATTTTTAATCACTACATGCTTTTTTTCTTTTATTATTATTTTACATATAAGTCACACAAAAAGGCAGAGTGTTTGCCTCTCTCTGTGTCTCCTGGTGGTAGTGTAAATTCAACCTGCGAGCTTATGCTAGCAATACTGCGTGGAGTTTCATTTCTTTTCTTAAGTAGAATGGTGAGGTTAAACTTTGATTTTGAATTCAGGATTCTCACATTTCCACTAAATTTTTGATCAACGTATTATTTTATTAAAATTGCAAACAGCTGTGGGGTTTTCTTTCTGGCCTGCTATTTTTCTTTCATTTCTCATATTCTTTGCCTGAGGAATAGCATGTAACACATTAATAGACTTTGCCATTGACAAATGTTTAAACTTGATAAAGTCAGTTCCTCTTTCTGGTCTGTAAGTCATTTACATGTGAAGTGAGGAAATTGTACTACACACTATTCCTCAAGTCATAAAAGAAGATGTAAGAATTTGCTGTGAAACCCTTCATCTATCCTATTTACTGTTCCTTTTCCCCACCAAAGCTCAAAGTGTTAAATTTTCCCCAACTTCCAGGGATTCAGAATTCTGTTTAGTTCTGAAATGTATAGCAGACAGTGTCTACCCTAAGGTCATGCTGCAGTAACAAATAGCCCCAAAATTGCAATTTGTATCCAAAGGGGCACAACGTTTGAGTTATGCAGGATAAATAAGTTCTGCAGATCTAAAGTACAGCAGTGTGACTATACAGTTAACAATACTGTATTGTATACCTGAAATTTAGTAAGAGAGTAGATCTAAAGTGTTCTTACCACAAAAGAAAAGAAAAAAAGTTGAAAAAAGGTCACTAAATGAGGTAATGGATATGTTAGTTTGTGGCAATTATTTGACAGCATACATGTATATCAAAATATCAGGTTGTATACCTCAAATGTATACGATTTTTACTTGTCAATTAACGGTGAAGGTAAAGGTTACCCATTCATACAACGTCCACTGTGAGTCTGAATGAATTCCAAGTTAATTTTCTTCCACATGAAAACTCAGCATTCCAGGCTGTTCTAATCTCATGACACCTCCACAGCAGCACATGACATCAAGATCTTTGGGTGAACTAGAGAGTCAAGCATTGAAAACAAAATGCTTTACAAGAAAGTGACATGTAGTGCTTTTGCTCACATTTTATAGGACAAACAAGTCCTATGGCCCTGCAGAAATTCAAGGGGTAGGGAAATGCAACTCTCCTAATGTCTCCTGATGAAAGAACAGGCTAATGGAGGATAGTTGAAATACCCACATGAAATAGAAAAGTAGCATTTAAATTCCATTTTTCCCTAGTTTAAGTGCTCATAATAGCCAGTAATAATTCAACATTCTAGGTGTTCTTGTATTAACATGCTATTAAAATGTTTATAGTAATGTACAGGTGCTCTTGTCTTAGTTTAAACACTAGCTTAGGGAAATTGGTTGCTTTCAAAATGGTTATAAACAAAAGTTATTTGAGATTTATGAACTTTAAACCATTAGTGCCCATGAATTTAATTCTCTGTATACATTTTCAAATTCTGAGTGTTTTATTATTTTCTGAGTTGGTTTTTTTTAAAATAAATTTATTTACTTTATTAATTTATTTTTGGCTACGTTGGGTCTTCATTGCTGAGTGTGGGCTTTCTCTAGTTGCGGCGAGCAGGAAATACTCTTCGCTGTAGCGTGCAGGCTTCTCATTGCGGTGGCTTCTCTTGTTGCAGAGCATGGGCTCTAGGTGCACGGGCTTCAATAGTTGTGGCACATGGGCTCAGTAGCTGTGGCTCGTGGGCTCTAGAGCTGCAGGCTCAGTAGTTGTGGCGCACGGGCTTAGTTGCTTTACGGCACGTAGGATCTTCCTGGACCAGGGCTCAAACCCGTGTCCCCTGCATTGGCAGGTGGATTCTTAAACACTGCACCACCAGGGAAGCCCCTGAGTTGGGTTTTTCTGTTTGCTTTTTTTGTTTTGTTTTGTTTTAGTCTGTAAAAACATGTAGGATCTAAAAGTCACTTATCCAATCTGGAGATCTTTTGTATTAAAATTATAATTATTGGGTGGGCCAAAAGGTTCATTCGGTTTTTTCTGTAACATGGCTCTAGTAGCACTTAGTTGTCTTTAACTTCATTTGAAACAATTTTGTTAGATTGTATGTGACAGCTGTCATATCAGTGTGCATTTAAAAAAAATACTTATCAAAATTGGTGAATTTTTATGTAGCCGTTTTAATATTGAAGATGGAAGAAAAAAAGCAACATTTTAGGCATATTATGCTTTATTATTTCAAGAAAGGTAAGAATGCAACTGAAATACAAAAAGAGATTTGTGCAGTGTATGGAGAAGGTGCTGTGACTGATTGGACGTGTCAAAACTGGTTTGTGAAGTTTCATGCTGGAGATTTCTTGCTGGATGATGCTCCTAGTCAGGTAGACCAGCTGAAGTTGATAGCGATCAAATTTAAACAATAACTGAGAACAGTCAGTGTTATACCACGTGGGAGATAGCCGACATACTCAAAATATCCAAATCAAGCATTGAAAATCATTTGCACCAGCTTGGTTGTGTAAATCGCTTTGATGTTTGGGTTCCACGTAAGTTAAGCGAGAAAACTTTCTTGACTATATTTCTGCTTGCGATTCTCTACTGAAACGTAATGAAAACGTTCCGTTTTTAAAACAAATTGTGACGGGTGATGAAAAGTGGATACTGTACAAAAATGTGGAACAGAAGAGATCATCAGGCAAGTGAAATGAACCACCACCAACCACACCAAAGTCCGGTCTTCATCTAAAGAAGATGATGTTGTGTATATGGTTGGATTGGAAGGGAGTCCTCTATTATGAGCTCCTTCTGGAAAACCAAACGATTAATTCCAACAAGTACTGCTCCGAGTTAGACCAACTGAAAGTGGCACTTGATGAAAAGCGTCCAGAATTAGTCAACAGAAAATGCATAATCTTCCATCAGGATAATGCAAGACCACATGTTTCTTTGATGACCAGGCAAAAACTATTACAGCTTGGCTGGGAAGTTCTGATTCATCCGCCATATTCACCAGACATTGCACCTTCAGATTTCCATTTATTTCAATCTTTACAAAATTCTCTTAATGGAAAAAATTTCAGTTCTCTGGAAGACTGTAAAAGGCACCTGGATCAGTTCTTTGCTCAAAAAGGTAAAAAGTTTTGGGAAGATGGAATTATGAAATTGCCTGAAAGATGGCAGAAGGTAGTGGAACAAAAGGGTGAATACGTTGTTTAATAAAGTTCTTGGTGAAAATGAAAAATGTGTCTTTTATTTTTATTTAAAAAACTGAAGGTATTTTTGGCCTACCCAGTAAAATAATTTAAGGATAAAATTCTTAGCCTGTTTTTCCAGTCCTATATTAAAAGAAAATGTTCCTAGCAGTACTCTTCAAAAAGAGAATTAGGGGGCTTCCCTGGTGGCGCAGTGGTTGAGAGTCCGCCTGCCGATGCAGGGGACACAGGTTCGTGCCCTGGTCCGGGAGGATCCCGCATGCCACGGAGCAGCTGGGCCCGTGAGCCGTGGCCGCTGAGCCTGTGCGTCCAGAGCCTGTATTCCTCAACAAGAGAGGCCACAACAGTGAGAGGCCCGCGTACTGCAAAAACAAACAAACAAAAAGTAATTAAAAAGGGAATTAGAAAGGAATTGCAAGATAAATATCACATGTGAAAAGTTTGGAGTTCTCACCACCTATGTGACAAAATTGCCCCAAATTTACTCAAAATTAGGCTGAAATGAAATAGGATGTCTGGATTTATGCTTTGGGATTTTCCTGAAGATGTATCTTACCACTGGCCTCTTTATTTTCCTTGACTTGCACTTTATCTATGGAGCGTGGAGCCCTAACCAGGAGCCTGCCAAGACACAATGGGTATTTTCCCAGAATGCTTCATGGTGAAGTTAGTAGACTAAACAATCAATCTATATGCCTTTCCCAGGCCCTTTCTCATATACTGTGTTCCCACAATGATTGCTAAGTGGACAAGTGGGACTCATGATTCAGGTCCTTTACCCACAGTTGATTGGACCAGGCACAAGGAATCATGTGACCCCCCAAGAAAGTAAGAGGTAGAGTCTATGCCTTGGAGCTCCTGAGGGCTTTCCAAGTCTGGCTCAGGAATACCCTGAAAACCAACTACACTACCATCTCTGGGTTCCTTAAGATATTGCTTTAACTTTGAAAAAAAAATGTAGCTTTTCAGGTGTTTGTTTTGCTTAAAGTAGTTTCCATACCTTTATGTCCCTTTAAAACCAAATTATCCCTGATGAAGACATTAGGCATATGCCAGATAATAGCAGGTAACAATTTTGAGCGCTTACTATGTTTCAGACACTATTCTAAGCACTTTATATATATCAATTCTTCAATCCTCACCACTGCCTAAGAGAGTTGCTAATATTATCCCAAATTTACAAATAAAGAAACCAAGTCACAGGAAGGTTAAATCACCTGCCAAAATCACAGAGCTAATAAGTGGCACAGCCAGGATTCAAACCATTACTGAGTCCAAGTTTGTACTGCTCACCACACGACAGGCCAATAAATCGAGAGATGAGGTGTTGGGGCAGGGAATAGTGACTTTATTTGGAAAGCCAGCAGACCAAGATGATGGACTAGTGTCCCAAAGAACCATCTCACCTGAGTTAGAATTCAAGCTTCTTTTATCCTAAAAGGGAAGCGGTGTGGCTGGTTGTTGTGAACTTCTTGGTGCCAAAATCCTGGTGCCAGAATCCTTTGTTCTTCCAGCTGTCCATGTGGCTCTGGTCACAGTGTTCTATAAACCTCCAACAAGATAAATGTTATTCTCTGTTCTGCAACTTTTTAATCTCTGTATGAATGGAAAAGTGTTACACATTTAAAGGTCAGGGTCTTGAGAATGGGCTCTCCTGTATATTTCAGGCTACAGGCAACATTCTTTTACAAAAAGTGCAGAGCCAGCATGACTCAGCACAGGCAAGAGAGCACAAGGGTTAGGGCTAAATGAATAGATCCAATATGGAGTCAGGCTTGTTCTTCTCTGTTACAAAACCTATGAAGTCTGATTCTAGAGCATGTGCTTTAGCCTTTGAAGGTAATAGCTCTTGGTGTCTCTCTGCTTGGGTTTATATTCACTAATGCCGAAAGCAGAATATGGTAGGTCTGAGAAGTTCCAAAGTAGAGAGCCTCCAGAATAAGACATCTGGGAAAGCATTGGGGTGATGGGAGAGTATGAGATCTGGCGATGCCAGGAACTAGCATACAGTGATCAGAACATTCCATTGAATGCCTGAGAAGTTTGCTGAAATTCTTGCTTGGAGCAATGGTGTGGAGTGGAGTATGAAAGCTGGGCCCGGTGGAGGCAAGAGCGTTGCTTTTGCTTTTGCTCTTGCCTTTTAGCCTCTCAAGAGTTTATAAATTAAGCCACCAGCTTATAAACATGAATCATTTGCTGAGTGACTAGGTTCTGTAAAGTTTTACTTTCCCCAGAACATAACTGATTCAAATGTTTTGAACTATATCCTTTCTATTGCTAATAAACTTTGAGTACTGGCTGGTGAAGATTAAACAAATAAATAATAAAGAGGTTTTTTTATAATTTTATAATCAGGTAACTCCAACAGTTGGATTAGTCTCCAGCATTTCATTACCAGACTGGGTATAGACTAAACATTCTGCTACCTAACAGATTTCTACACAGATACTGCCACAAGTCATGCTTCTGATTTCCTCCCCCTTGATGAGAGACATCAGATATTTTGTGAAGTGCGGCTGATTTTTATCCCCTGCATTAAGCAGAACACCTTTTTTTTTTTTTTTTTTTACCTCAATCATACTCCGTTCCTTCATGGGAAACACTCAGCATGACTCATGGTACCTGCCGGTGCTTATTACCTTGGGCTGTGTAAGAGGTAAAATAAAAATGATCAGATTTAAAGGGCCAGAAGTAATGAGAATGTGGAAAGAAAATCACCTGGAATAAATTGTTATATGAGGACATGGTAAATGCCCCGTAGCAAAGTGCTGAGCCTTGACAGTGCTTTCCGGCCCCCGCTTCATGTGAAGGTAAAACAACATTTCCTGTATTCTAGGCAGTGGGAAACAAGTCAGTGACCCGGCAGGGAGAAATGCTTGTGATTGCTCCAATACTTACATCTAGAAGTAATCTCGTCAGAATCATTGCAGGATATAGAGAATACCTTACTAGTAACAGGTGAACACAAAGTTTAGTACCCAGGTTGGGATAAAGGAGATAATGTTGATGAATATGTCTATAAAATGTTCACAAATGGAGGCCACCGAGAAATATGATTCACTTTGCCTTTTACCAGTAAAGTCAACATGCTTTTTAAAAATTTGAAGACTGAAATTATGGACAAGCTTCTTGTGCAACAATGTGTCACCCTTTCTGTACCTTAGAGATACGGACTCCAGGAGTCTGTACACTTTGGACTCTCATTTGAGAATTTACAAAGTACTACAGCCCTTGTTGTGGGCCTTTAACTACTGCAGTAATGGCCCCTTTCATCAACTTAGGGGTTTTTTTTTATTTTGTTTTTTTGGGGTTTTTTGGGCAATTTTAGAGGATTATCCATCAATTTCATGGGGAAAAAGGAGATATTTCATATCAATCGGTTTTATAATCTACAATTTTCTTATCTATTAGTCTCCTCTGTCATTGGTCTGGCTAGGGATTCCCAAACATTAATGAATATGAAAATTACTTGGCGAGATAAAGCATTTATACAGATTCCTGGGATTGTCCCCAGTAGCTCTGGGTGAGGTCTTGAAATCTAATTTTTTTAATAATGACTCAGCTGATTCCTATGTAGGTGCTCCAAGGACCAGCCTTTGGGAAACATGCTCCCAGAATGACCAAGTTTGCAGGGCACATTGCTTAGGAATAACCCTAGCCTGTACTCTGCCAAATACCAACGTGGGCTTAGGTTCAGAGAAGAGCTGGAGAACAAAAGAGGATGGAACATGACAGATTACCACAGGCCCATGATGCCTCCGTCTCCGTGCCTGGGCTGGCTGCCCTGCAGTGGGAAGTCTCATTTTTAATGAGTAGAGAGGGACTTAAAAGCAAGTTCCCAGGAAGGTGAAGTTTCCTGACATCTTAGATCTATCCATTCTAGTGGTCAGAATCTCACACATCTCCAATGAGATCACCAAGATTATTCAAGGAGATAAGATGATCCATCTCCTGCTGGTGATCTGCAGACTCAAAACAGTACCCCTCTCCCCTCTATTTTTTTAGGGGCTGAAAATCCCAGGGAAGAATGTCTCTCATTGATGCTGTTCTTTACTTAAGGTTACAAGGCATACCAATACATTTTGATATAGTTTTGTTGTCACTGCTCTCAAGTCCCCCAAGGTTCCACTTTTGATCAGTAGAAGACCTAAGTCCCAAGAGGAAACCAGTGATCGTTCAGTCAGTGGCCAAACAGCTGTATATGACGTGGCTAACTTTGCTCCGTATGCCACGTACCCTATTTGTGATCAGAATTGCACCTTAGTGCATATGAAAAAAATAGACCTACTGCAAAAATCAAATCCAAAATTTGTATTTTGTAAACATTTGGTGGGGGAACTGTTACATTATATACAGCATTTCACTTAAAAAAATTTAAAAACCTATTTTGCCAAACAGTTTAATAAACCCCCCAGTATACACAGTCCACTAAACAAAGCCGTCTAATACTAATATTTAAGGGAACCAAGTATGAAAGCCCAGTGGAATGAGGACCTTGTAATTCGTTAAATTCAACCCCCAACTGCCTCTGTGAATTAACAGGAAGATGTTTCCCTTCTTAATAACCACCGGCTCCTATATGTTCCTTTCCTCTGATATCTAAAATAAAAATGGGAAATATTTTTGGCTCTTGAATTGATTAAATGCTTGACCAACATTTATAGAAGGTATCCGTTAGGACCTATGAGAGCAATTTCTTAAAATAATTACTTACAATTTGTCTTCTACTTGCCTAAAGTGATCCTTTCCCTTAAGTGCAGTGAGGTAACTGAATGTCAGGGCTATTTCTTTCATGGCCAACGACGAGCCTTGCTCTAAGGGCAGTGGCCTCGTCCATTTTAGATGACATTCCCTGGTAACATGTCATGTCTGACACTTAACCCTTTTACAACTCGGTAAAAATTCAGGCTCCTGCTGTTTTAATGCCTATGGGAGAATCAAACATGCTCAAGAATGTAATCACTCCTTGTTAAGAGAAGTCTTAGCCTTCAAGTAGCCTGTTTTGAATGTTTTTGGAAGCTCACAGCTGAGAGTAGATAAATCTGTCAGTATATTTCTCACGTTAAAGTTTAATTGTATTACTTTTGCAGAATAGTGGGCTAGTTCATGCAGTTGACTTGCTTTTACACCAAATATGGGAATATGAGAAGCAGAAGTCAAAGACACAAAAACAGAATCTTGGAAGAGTAAAGTATAATAGGGATTTAGAGATGATAATGTGAACTCCCCTCATTTTACAGATGAGGAAAATGAGGTTCAGAGAAAAGTGTCCCTGCTCTCCAAATACATCACACTTTCCAGCGACTATTTGTCCTACCTCTGCCTGGAACTTTCAGCTCTCGTTCTTCCATTTGATCAGCTTCTGCATACTCTAAATTCTCAACTCAAGGCTGCAAGTCCATATCACTTTTTTCTTGTGATGTACGTCTACTGTAGTCTAATAATATTTCATTAAATAATGGGCTGCATGTTTATCTCTTTGGGACAGTGTCTTAATTACCTTTTTATTCTCAGTTCCAACTACAATGGATTGTATAGAGAAGCTGCTGAAAAGAAGTCATCTGAGTGACTTGCTTGAGGTCACACAAGTAGCCATTAAGAAGCACCACTGATTCATTGTGTATGTGTTAACTCTATTCGACTAAGTACTATTTCTATTATGCTTTGTTATATTGACTCAAAGATTGTAGAAGAATTGGCTGTGTTACGTTTCTCATTTTATCAGGATACATCTGGAAAAGGTATAAAGTGTTGAAAAGACTTAGGTGCTTTTTTTTTTAATGACACTGGATCTCATCTTTATAGAAATGAGAAACAAACAGAACAAGATCTTGGAATTTAAACAGCATAGGATTAAAATTCTGGTTCTCCCACTATTTGTGGAATTATTCAGCTAATATGAACTGTCTGCCTGAGCTGCTATTCAACTCATCTGGATCTCACTTTCTAAAACGGATATTGTAAAAGGTAAATGAGATTTATGGGATTATGTGTGTAAAGCATTGAAAAACAGTAGGCATTCTATAGAGGTTACTTCTCTCCTGTCTTCCCTCATAATTTGACACTTTATTATTTCCAGGTTTTTTTTTAATATACATTATCTCATTTGAGTGTTATTATAGCTCTGTGAGGTGGGCAAAATGGCGTAGGATCGCTCTAATTATAGACAAAGAAAATGACATATTTGAGATATGTTTCTGAGAAAATAAAATCAGGCATTTTTTGCATCAATCAACACAGTGTGTATCCAGCATCACAAATCAATGCTAAATCTTTCCACGTGCTAGAGCAGGGGTGCCCAACCTCCTGGGCCACGGACCAGTACCGGTACCCGGCCTGTTAGGAACCCGGCTGCACAGCAGGCAGTGAGCAGCCAGAGAGCAGAGCTTCATCTGCCGCTCCCCATCGCTCGCATTACCGCCTGAACCATTTCCCGCACCCCACTACCGGTCCGTATACTACTTGTCTTCCACGAAACCGGTCCCTGGTGCCAAAAAGATTGGGGACTGCTGTGCTAGAGTTTAAGATAAACACAAGCTCTCCCATTCACGGATACCTGTGCTTCCCTAGCAAATTCCAAGGGAATCCATGATGAGCCATGATGGGGTCTCAGAAATAACCACAATCCAATCTGACAAAAACTAATTAAAGTCAGGTATACTATTGATATAATAGGATTATGAAGAAATGCAAGTGCAAAATGTAAATGAAACAGGCGATTATTGTCATTAATTTGTAAACGAAATATACAGAGATATCTTTCTTCATACCACTGAGATACTTCAGGTTACCTACAGTCAGTGTTTTCCCTGGCTAGGTCAATGTCTTTATTATCTTACTGATGGTTTCAAAAGCATGTGGATGGCTGGTGGCTCGGTCCATGAAGCTCTAGTCACCCCTTGTATAATACAGAAGACGGAAGTCAGATTGCTGAAGTACAGGGTTGCCCGTGATTCCTTTAAGCAAGGGTGGAAGGGTAGGGTATGAATTTACATTCCCCTTTAAATAAGACATGCAGCTAGTAAGTGACCACCGGCCTTTAACTGAGCTGTTATGTAAAAGGGGATGTGAATAAATATATGTTTGGCTAAAGCTGGGACAGGACAGTGGCTGCAGTTTCATAGCCCAGTTGTCATGCATATATATGGCACTCACATAGAATAGAGTGGACTCATGCTGAGTGGATGAGGTGGACGCCATTGTCCACACCCTCACTGGCTGTGTGCAGCTCATCTCATTTCCAAGCATTCTCTGTTTCACCCAGATATAGTCAATAAACACATGAAGGTGATTCTAGAGTTGAACACAGGGTGGCCCTCTGTTGGCCAAGCAGGATATTATATAAGGCTCCTGAATGTCCATTCCCTCTGTACACATGCTCTTTGACTTTCCCCGGGCGCTGCCAATAGGAAGAGTGCCCTAGTAAAATTTTTATTCTCTTTTAAGGTATAACATGGCTTTTCTTGTAACCCCTGGTTAAACTCTCTCCGCTTCAACTTCACCTTTCTTTGGATTACATCCTACAGTTCTTCTTTCCAAGTCCTGGAATAAAATATAACTGGCATTGAAAATATATTTATTTAGATGCAGAGTTGGAAAGATATGGTGACTTTTGAAATGATCCTGGAAATCCTGAAGTCTTCTGAATGTGCTAAGTTTCATAGAAACCAACTAGTTACCATTTTTCTTTCATTGCCACTCTTCCGTGTATTGCCTGCGCCCAGATACTTTTGGACATTTGGAGTAAAAACGGAAGAGTAGGTGACCAGGAGCTTCTGGCCCTGGGGAGATAGACATCTGATATTTGGAAAGGAATCATGAAAATAAATCAATTTAGAGGCATGACTTTGTCATATAATTTCTTTAAATCGGAGCACAGGCTCCAGACGCGCAGGCTCAGTGGCCATGGCCCACGGGCCCAGCTGCTCCGCGGCACGTGGGATCCTCCCGAACCGGGGCACGAACCCACGTCCCCTGCATCGGCAGGCGGACTCTCAACCACTGCGCCACCAGGGAAGCCCAACTTCTCATTTTTTAATAGTTGTAGGTCTACAGACCAATTGCTAAAATAATATAGTGAGTTCCCTTATACCCCACACCCAGTTTCCCCTATTATTAACATCTTACATTAGTATGGCATATTTGTCACACAAACCAATGTTGATACATTATTATTAAATAAATATTAATATAAATTATATTAAATCAATGTAAGTTTATTAATATTAAATATATATAATTATTAAGGTTTATACTTTATTAACATTTTCTCAGTTTTTCCCTAATGTATTTTGTCCATTCAGTATCCTATCTAGGTTATCACATTACATTTAGTAGTCCTGTCTCCTTAGGCTTCTCTTGGCTGGCACAGTTTCTCATAGTTTTCTTTGTTTTTGATGACCTTGACCATTTGTAATTTTTAGGATGTCCATCAGTTGGGATTTGCCTAGTGTTTTTCTCATGGCGTTATTAGTTTGGAGGATAAGACCACTGGGGTAAATTGACATTTTCATCATATCATATCAAGGGTAATACTGTCAACGTGACTTATCACTATTGATTTTGACCTTGATTACCTGGTTGAGGTAGTGATTGTCAGGTTTTCTACTGTAAAATTACTCTTTTTCACTCTTCCCATACTGCTTCCTTTAGAAACAAGTCACTATATGCAGCCCATATTTAAGGAATGGGGGGCTATGCTCCTCTCCCTGAGGGTGAAGTATTTGCATAAATTATTTTAAATTTTGCATGAGAGATTTTTTTATACTGCTCCATTTATTTATTTGTTAAATCATGTCTTTTTAGCAGTATGGACTCGTGGATATTATGGAATATTTATGGAACTTGGGATCTTATCCAAAACTACTTTCTGCGTTTTGTTGCTCAATTGTTCTGGCTTTGGCCATTCCTCAGATTTTAAAATAATATTTTCAGTAAATATTTACTGAACATCTACTATGCAGTCCCACTTATTTATTTTGGCTTTTGTTGCTTGTGCCTCTGATGTCATATCCAGAAAAACTGTTGCCAAGATCAACGTCAAGGATATTTTTCCCTGTTTTCTTCTAGGAGTTATATGGTTTCAGGTTTTATGTTTAGTCTGTAATTCATTCCAATTTATTTTTTGTGAGTGATGTAAGATAGGGGTCCAGTTTCATTCTTCTGCATATGGTTATCCAGTTTTCCCAACACCATTTATTGAAGGGACTATCTTTTCTTCATTGAGTATTCTTGGCTCCCTTTTCAAAAAGTAATTGACTGTATATGTGAGGGTTTATTTTTAGGCACCGGATTCTGTTCCATTGGTCTATGTGTCTATTTTTATGCCAGAACCATAGTATTTTGGCTACTGTAGCTTTGTAGTATGGTTTGAAATCAGGAAGTGTGACGCCTCCAGGTTTGTGATTCTTTCTCAGGATTGCTTTAGCTATTCAGGGTCTTTTGTGGCTTAACACAAATTTGAGGAGTTTTTTCTGTATTTTAAAAAATGCAATTGGAATTTTCTATGGATCACATTGATTCTATAGATGGTTTTGGGTATTATGGACATTTTAACAATAATCTTCTAATCCATGAACACAGGATATCTTTCCATTTGTTTGTGTCTTCTTCATTTTCTTTCAATAAAGTCTTGTAGTTTTTAGTGTACAGAGTTTTCACTTCCTTAGTTAAATTTATTCCTAAGTATGTTATTATCTTGTTGCTATTGTGAATGGAATTGTTTTCTTTCTTTATTTTTCAGATGTTTTGTTAATGTATAGAAACACAACTGATTTCTGTATGTTGTTATTGTGTACTACAACTTTACTAAATTTGTTGATTAGTTTTAACAGGGTTTTTTTTGTTTTGTTTTTGGTGGAGTCATGAGAATTTTCTATATATATCAACTGCAAACAAGAACAGTTTTACTTCTTCCTTTCCATTTTGGATGGCTTTTATTTCTTTTTTCTTGCCTGATTGCCCTAGCTAGGATTTTTGGTACTATGTTGAATAGAAGTCGTGAAAATGGGCACCCTTGTCTTGTTCCTGATCTTTGAGGAAAAGCTTTCAAGCTTTCACCATTGGCTGGGGGTTTATCATATCTGGCCTTTATTGTGTTGAGGTATGTTCCTTCTATACTCAATTTGTTAAGCATTTTTATCACGAAAGGATGTTTTAGTTTGTCAAATGCTTTTTCTGCATCTATTAAGATGATCATATGATTTGTATCTTTTATTCTATTAATGTAGTGTATCACATTTGTTGATTTGCATATGTTGAACCAGGCTTGCATCCCAGGAATAAATCCCACTTGACCCTGATACCAAAGCCATATAAGGACACCACAAGTAAACTAAATTACAGAACAATAACCCTGATGAATATACATGTAAAAATTCCCAACAAAATATTAACAAACTGAATTCAGTGATACATTAAAAGGATCACACACCATGAATATTTACTGTGCATAAAAATTATTTTAGGAGATAGAAGTCAAATGAAGTACAAATAATGAAGTAATAGTTAATGAAATATTCAAGGAACTTGAATCAAGGAACTAGAATCAGTGAGAGAGAGGAAATAACACATAAATAACCTTCATGCAGGCAAGACAAAGGCAGACAGTCCCAAGCTTGAATCCTAGATCTACAAATTATTAGCCTGTGTCACTGAGCAAGTCACTTAATCTTTCTGAAATTAGGAATATTCTGACAAAAACTTTAAACTTTACATTTTAGAAGATAAAATGTAAATCAATTTAAATTGAAAAGAAGGTAGTAGATCATTGTGGTTAAGAACTTAGCCTCTGGAACCCTACTGCCTTGGTTCATACTTTGCCTGTCCCACTACTAGTTCTGAGACAAGTTAGGCAACTTATCTAATTGAACAACTTAGTTACTCTCCTAGTGCTCAGCTTTAATCACTTGTGAAATAGGAAAATGGGAAAAGCACAAGATTGGGCAAGTTTGAGGGGTTACCAAGAACTTGGATTTATTTACTCTGAGTTTTTTATTCCTTTAAGAGGCAGTGGGGCTATTCCAAAGATAATTTATGACTGGAGATAATAGATGAAGGAGTGACAGGTGATATTGAGAGTCAGTATTAGGGATGGAGCAGAAAGTCAGATAAATAAGTGGGAACTAAAAAGAGCATACACTTCTAAGGCTCTGTAGCTCTGCCAACTGACCAATGGCTGCTTAAGCCCAACCAGGATCAGATTCCACTTGTAGCATGAAATCTTTCCTTCTGTGACTCCAAAAGTAACAGTGTAGAAACAGCAAATAGGATGTAGGAAACTCTGTTTTTTGTGGGTTTTTTCAGCTACCAGATCACTGAATTAACATGAAATAGTTTTTGATTTAAATGTCTGTCTTTCCACTGGAATCTAGGCTTCTTGAGGGCAAGGTTTGTATTGTCATCACCCTAGCTTCCAGCACTGAGGAAAATAGACACAAAGTAAATATTTGTTTTAAAAAATGCAAGATCCATACAGGTTTCTTAGTGTTTGCTGAAATTTAACTTCCAGTGCATAGGTGTTCAGCAGTGGAAAAAAACAAATGTTGACATCAAATGAATTCCATTTATTATTAAAAGAATCAGAGGTGTAGCATGAAATAGTCAAAAAACAAACTGCCTAGAAATGAGACATCATGCCTGTTTCTCTGGATTCCAGCCTCATCACCTGCTTGTCTTACAAGAGTTAGAACTCTTTGATCCTTGTTTAAGCCCAGTCCTGTCTGAAGTTCCAGGTGAGATGAATGCGATCCCTACTGGAGGGAATTTAAAGAGTCAGGAGTCAGATGACTCAGGTCACCTTTTCACCTGAGGACTAGAACTTCTCTGAACCTGATGTCTAACTTTCAAAATAGGACTTCTGCCTAATTCTTGAAGCCCAAACCCCAACTCACTCTCTGGCTTTGGACACAGGGCCCCTGTTTTGTGGAGTATTCCTTACCCAGTTGTAAAGTTACTTTAGGACCAGGGCTGCTTCAATCCTGTAAATCTCTAGAACTGGCAACAACATGTTCAAGTCTTGTTGTCACCTTTGAAAAGTAGACTTGAGTCTGAGGTCTACATGCCTACATTTCACGTCTTTGATGGTGACCAGTCATCTGTCAGGCAGCCCGTATCCAGAGCCTATAGCCATCTGTCAGACAGGAGGCTGCATCCAGCCTGTATCCATACGGACCACACCACAATTCCCGGACACCAATTTTGGGTCTCAGTACACAAGTTTTATGTGCTCATTGTCTCTGATTACAATGTCCCACCTGGATGAGCTTCCTTAGACCTCATAGCCAGGGAAGCCTAATGTGCCTGCCCCATCATGGGGCTGCAGGTGTTTCTTTATCCCTTCTCTTGCAGTTTGCTGTAGCCTGCTGCAAACCCCAGGAGGTCAAGATCCTGGCCCTGACACTCCCTGGCTTTGCAACATTGGACACAGAACCTCTCTCTCCTTTTTGCGCCTCATTTTACTCATCTCTATAACGAAGCAGATGGACTGTTTTACTTTGAGTTTATCAGGCTTTAACCTTCTTGAGACTGTTTGTTCCAAAACACTGATATAGTATTAATACAAATAAGCCATATTGAGCTTCATCCCATCTTTCCTTGTGCAGCAGCTACTTCCTGTGCAGACCAGCAGATCCACCCGAATCCTAAGTAGTCAAATTTGAAAAAGGTTCTTCGTTTCAAAAAGTCATTGGTTGACTGTGCATTCTGATATCGAATAGAAGTCTCTTCTCAAAACAGGAATTTGGCTGCCAAATAGACTTTCTTTCATTTATCATCTCCATTTAAAACTAGTCTCTTCTCCCCCTCTCCACTGGAAAAAAATTATTTTTTTCTATTCAAATATTATCTGAATCCTACTGCTAACTTCAAGGCAAGGTCTTTGTATCCACGAGAAACCAAATGTAGAGGTGAGAATCTTTCCACTACCAAGATTTCCCTTCTTTGCCACAGCATTGACTTTTTATATCTGGAGTGATTCAAAGGCCTAATAGGAAGTTAAAGTAGCAGTAGAGACCATTCCTTTAGGAGAGTATTAATGTCAATCTTGACCAAAAAAAAAAAAAAAAAGATTTAAAATGCTAAAAACTATTCTGATATTTTTGCTATCATGAATCCTGTTCAAAATTTGAATACCATTAGCATGAACTTTTAGAGAAATGATCTTTTCATCAACTCTCTAAAAAGAACTTTTAGAGAGTTCTTTTCAAGACCGCATGGATTCTGCTTTATATTAAGATTTAGTTACATAAATTATTAAGAGGCCAAGGTAAATGACATTATAAAAGGAAACTGAACTTGGTAACCTCATTTCCATGACCACATTTCTGAGAGGTTGAGCATACGTGGGGATTGTGGAGTTGGGAATGATATGGCAGGGATTCTTCCCCTTTTTTGTTGGTTTTTGTTTTATTTATTCTTTTTTTAAAATATATACATTTATTTATTTATTTTTGGCTGTGTTGGGTCTTTGTTGCTGCATGGGCTTTCTCTAGTTGTGGTGAGCGGGGGCTACTCTTCATTGCGGTGCGCGGGCTTCTCGTTGCAGTGGCTTCTCTTGTTGCGTAGCATGGGCTCTAGGCGTATGGGCTTCAGCAGTTGTGGCACATGGGCTTCAGCATTTGTGGCTCATGGGCTCTAGAGCTCAGGCTCAGTAGTTGTGGTGCATGGGCTTAGTTGCTCTGTGGCATGTGGGATCTTCCCAGACCAGGGCTCGAACCCATGTCCCCTGCATCGGCAGGTGGATTCTTAACCACTGTGCCACCAAGGAAGTCCCTATTTATTCATTTTTTATAAACCTCCTTTTCCTTTTCCTCATCCTTTTTGTCTTCTCTTCCTCTTCCTTTTTCCTTTTCTTTATTTGTCCTGTCAAAATAAATGAAGACCATCAAACGAGACAGTCAAAGGAGACCAATTCAGAGCTTGCTACAGCAAGGGAGTCAGCCACTGTCATTTTTGTTCTGATGGAAACTTAAAGGCAGGCAGAGAGAAGGAAAGCTTTATGGTGGGAAAGAGGGAAATCTCAGGTGTGCCTGACTAGAGGCTGTTAGCATGGGAAGCTGTAGGCAGGCTAAGTAGAAGTGGGGCATCCCATGTGATTCGTTATGGGTGTATATTTGACTTCCTCTGCTTGGTGCTAAGTTGGAACCAAAGACAAAAATTAGGGATGCTGTCAGTTATTAATCAATTCCTGGCCATTAAGAGATAATTGTTACGGAAGTTATTGTTCATTCTTCCCGGATTGTTACTAGAGATAGCAATCTGACTTTGTACCAGTCTGACTTACAACAGGCTCGGTTCCTGGGCTGTTCATGATAGAGAGAGGGCCTGCTTTACTGAGCAAGTTGCTGCAGGTTGTGAGTCAGATTTCTGTTTTTCTATATGGTCTGGCTATTGTCCATTCATATATTGGGTTTCTCACTCCTCTTAACCTTTTCATCTCCTTCTCTCCAAATCTTTTTCTCATTTTTCCTTATTTATTCTTAATATTTTTATTTATTTATTTATTTTATTTGTATTATTTATTTTTTGGCTTCGTTGCTGCATGCAGGCTTTCTTTAGGCGAGCAGGGGCTGCTCTTCGTTGTCGTTCACGGGCTTCTCATTGCGGTGGCTTCTCTTGTTGCGGAGCACGGGCTCTAGGCACACGGGCTTCAGTGGTTGTGGTGCATGGGCGGGCTCTAGAGCACAGGCTCAGTAGTTGTGGAGCACGAGCTTAGTTGCTCTGCAGCATGTGGGATCTTCCTGGACCAGGGCTCGAACCCGTGTCCGCTGCATTGGTAGGCGGATCCTTATCCACTGTGCCACCAGGTAAGTCCCTCTTCTTGATATTTGCCTTTTCTCATTGCTCAATAAAGATTGGAAAAGAGGAATGTGAAATGTGGCCAAGGTTCAATGTGTAAGGAAATGTTTTCTTCATTCACATCAAACTCTCAATAACTCTTGTCTTAAATAAAGGATGGAGAATTGGGGAAATTTTGCGATCCAGAATGTGCAATAAAGTTTGTTCTCATGAACAAATCTTAAATGCCATGTTATTATTTGGCTGTGAACACACATAACATTGCTTCTCTGTATAAATTTCCCAGAAAATAGAAACTTAAAATCTGAAAACATTACTTATTATCTTCTGGAAGTGATGTTGAAATGAACATACTTCAGTTTCTCTGCTCTGGACTCGCAAACGTATATGGAACCATTTTGAGATGAGTCAGCAGAAAAAATAACATAGCCTTCAATATATACCTCCAAAATATTTCATCTTTTTCATTTTAGAGACTCTGAATGGATCTTAAATGTGGCCATTTGGCCTAACAGCGCTTCCTGTTTGAGATGCATTCAAATAAAAAAGTAGGCTTTAAAGAAAGTAGGTGTTTGTTGTCCTCTTGGCATATTGCTCACTGGAGCAGTAAACCTAAGTGAATCAGTGAGCATTACGAGAGAGAAACTCATTTAAATTAAGAGCTAGAACTGATACTTTTATAGGACACCTGTTCCTGTATGCTGCAGATCTATGATCAAAGTTCTAGGAATATAGGCGATTTTCATATTCATTGCAGATTTGCTGAGTTTGTGGATCACATTTTATTATGTGAAATTTATTTTTAATGGAATTATTCCTCTCTTCTGGATTTGTAAAGCTAATTAGGCATTGATATCTTTAGCTGTGAACACCTGCAGTGTTTTCTCTGATCCACTCTTTACCTAGGGTAACACTGGGTCTTTTCAAGGGAAATGAATGTTGCCATATGTCTCCAAATCCAAAGAGAAGAGAGCCAGGTTAAGCACCAGATGACAGCAACCTCCTACTGAAAAAAACGTGCCCCAACCAGCATTTTTGAAGGTGATCCAGCTGTGCAAGCTGAACCATTGCTCACAGTAATTTTACTAATGCATTCCATTCTTAATTTTAAAAGCCTGATGAGTCACCCTATATGGTCAACTGCATACATTATTAAGCAGAACATAAATCCATTTACATACATTGGCATAATTCATTGCTGGATCAACCAAATTATCTCCTACTTTTGTAACCCTTCAGACTTCACATGGACAAAATAAATGGTCCTTTAACCAATGAAATGTGCTGGCAAATATAGAATTAAAATGTCAGCTGTTTTAGTCCATCTTATATTTTGTCTATGTTGTTCTTCCATGAAAGTAGTTAACCAGTACAGGTGAATCTGAAGGAGAGCAAAGGATTAGGTTAGGTTGTCTAATATGCTAAAATAATACTCATGTGAGGATACAGGACATTTTCCTGGCTTGACTTATCCAGAGAGTCAATTAATTTAAGAGAGGCAGAGAGTGGACTAAATGCTCTCTGGATAGTACATTGAGTCTACACCATTTCCAGCTTTATGAGAACCAGATTTATATGAGGTTTCTTAAAGTCCTTTATAAAGAAATAACAATGTTACTGTGTTTGAAAAGAGGAAGCAACCTTTGCTAGGTAGCAATAGTGTCTCTTCCTGTGGCCATTCTCTACAATTATGACCATCACTTATTATTTATGGTGCATGGCACTTTTTATCTTCAGAACATTTGAGGCATTTTATCAAATTTTCCACACATCACCAGGAGGCACAGCTGCCTATAACATTTTGGATATCACACTGTACTTTTTAAGATTATCTGGGGATTTTATTTATTGAGTCATTAATGATAGGAACAGAACATCTATATTTATGATCATCTCAGAAGAACACAGTCAGTCATTGGTGCAAGACCGGAAAGTATTTGCTTGTAGTAATCTCCAAGGAAAAGATGTGATTCTTTCCTATGTTGCACTTACTTTGGTCATGCAGTACTTTCTCGTTTTGCCTTCTGTATACTTGCTCTGTAACCATATCATGTTATCATGCTGTGTCATCAAACATCAAGTATGATCTCTAAACATTTTACATGCATTGTTCATTAGATAATTGTCTCATACAAACAGCACAAATGATACAGCGTTAGATACTATTTATACAGTTTTTGATCGTCTTAAAGTTAAAAGAATCTTGAGGAATCACCATACCACTTTCAAAGATGCTTGAATATCTCCAGCATTAGGTAACTCATTAACTTAAGCCAGTTTCTGAAGCTGTACAGGAACTAGAATATTAACATGCATGAAAAGCCTAGAAATAAAACTTGGCCTTTTCAAGGTGGAAAGGTGAAACTGAGATTCCCATATAAAATCAGAACCTCTGTAGAACTACAGACTTAGCAAATAGGTACAATAGAAAAAAGTCTAGACATCACAATAGGAAGAATCACAGAAGTTTGTCTGGGGTCTTCTTTTGTTTGTTTACTTTATTATGGCCTACCTTCTATTCTTGGAAAAGGTCCTTTTCATTAAGAATTTATAATGTGCATTTGAGGTATAAATTTATCATACCTGAATGGTTAAGAACACCTATCCCCAAATTAATAAAAAATGTTAGGATAAAACACATAACCTCTCATACATATCAAAGGGGGCCACCTAGAAATTACCCCCCAAAATCTTAATAATTCATTTCATGAACCAAAATATAAAACACATAAGGAAATAATCTACTGTAAGTGAGAGAGAGAGAGTTTTTGAAAGTAAAGAACTCTAAGATCTTTGTATATTTCTAGAGGAAAGTGAGGTATACGTGAACTGTTGAATCTGAAAGGTCAAGTATGTGTGTTAAAAATTTAAGGATATTTATTAAAAAAATAGAGAATGTATAATGTTAAATCAGTGGTGGTATGTGGGAAAAAGAAATAAACTCCAGAGGATAGGAAAAAAAAAGAGAAACAAGAAGCACCAAAAAGCAGGGAAAATAGCAACAAATAAGATGGAAGAAATAAATCCATGTATATTATAAAATCAGAATTGGAAATTACATTTCTAAGAAGATGGAGTATTTGTTTTCCCTATTCCTCCCACTAAGTACAATTTAAACTTGGACATTATAAATAAAAATTTTCATAAGAACACTCTGAAAGCTGGAGAGAAGGCAGATTGGCTGAGGATCTCAGAACATGAGGAACAGTTACAGTGATGATTTCCCTGAGTTTTCCTTTTTACTTTGCATAGTCCATGCTTAGAGTTAAAGTAGATAGCAACCTAGAAATACCACAAGTACAGAGAAAAGGAGCCCCCCAAAAGCCTGTTCTGTCTTCTCAAAGCACCAGGAAAGTGACAAGCTAGAAAGACAGCACATTATTAGACAATAACCACTCTACTCCAGTCAAACACAACAGAAAAAAACTGTGAGCAAACCCTCACCCACATCAGAAAAGGCCAAGATGGGAACCTAGTGTTCCATCCTCATGACACTGTAGGGAGGTGACATAATTGCCTATGTAGTGCCTCATGAGAAACTTAGCAAAATCTTCTAGAATTAATGTGAGCTCAGTAATTTTTCAGGATATAAGATAAACATACAATACTCAATTATATTTCCAGATCCTAGCAATGAACCTGTGGACACCAATATTATAAATCCAATATCACTTATAATCACACATAAGATATGAAATAGCTAGGTGTAAACAAGGAGAAAATGTACACATTGAGTATTCTAAAAAAGTACCAAACACAGGTGAAAAAACTTAAAGATCTAAATAAATGGGGAGATATACCAGGTTCAGTGATTGGAAGCTCAACAACATAATGATGTTATTTCTCCCCAGATTGATATATAGGTATAACACAATTTGTATGAAAATCCCAGCAAATTGTTTTTGGAAATGGATTATTCTAAAATTTAATGAAGATGCAAATAAACTAAAAATAATTTGGTAAAGAAGACCGAAGTAGGAGGAATCAACCTACCTGATTTCAAGATCTTTCAGATATTTATAATAATCCAGACTATGTGGTATTGGTGGAAGGGCATAATCGACCAATGGAACAAAATATAGAAGTCAGAAATAGACACATGCAAATATGCCCAAGTGATTTTTGAAAAAAGTGCAAAAACAGTTCAATGGAGGAAAGGTGGGCCCTTCAACCAATGGTGCTAAAGCAACTGGGCATCCATAGACCAAAACACACACACACACACACACACACAAACACACACACACACACACACACACACCACCCTTGACCTAAATCTCACTCCTTATTTAAAAATTAATTCAAAATTTAAAAAATAAAAATTAACTCAAAATGGATCATGGACTTACATGTAAAATGTAAAATAAAACACTCTAGAAAAAAATAGATATCCTTAATACTTAGAGCTAGGCAAAGAGTTCTTAGACTTGACATCACATGCCTGACAACAGAAGGAAAAAAATTGACAAACTGGACTTCATCAAAATTTTTTTCTCTGTGAAAGACCCTGTTAAAAGGATATTTTTAAAAGTTACAGGGGATAGATATTTGCAAACTGCACCTCTGGCACAGGATTGTTACCTAAAATATATGAGTTCTCACAAGTCAACTATTTAAAACAAAAATCTATTTAGAAAATGGGCCAAAGCCCCTGAAGGGAAATTTCACTAAAGAAGATATTTAAATGACAAATATGTATATGAAAATATGCAAATTTTAAGCCATAATGAGATATCACTACACATCTATCAGAACATTTAATATATATATAATATTTTTATATGTATATATAAAATGGCAGCACTATATGCTGGTGAGGATGCAGAGAAAGTAGATTACTCAACCGTTCTTGGTGGAAATGTAAAATGGTATAGCTAGTCTAGGAAATGGTTTGGAAGTTCCTTTTAAAAACTAAGTATTCAACTACTCTATCCAGAAATTCCATTCCTAGGTATTTATTTCAGAGAAACGAAGATTTGTGTTCACACAAAAACCTATAGGTGAATGTTTGTAGCAGCTGTATTCATAGTAGCCAAAACCTGGAAACGTCCCTCAGTGGGTGAATACTTAAGCTGTTGTAATACATACACAATATCGAATACAACTCAGTAATTAAAAAGGAACAAGCTATTGATACACACAACCTGGATGCATCTCCACATAATTATGCATATGGAAACAGAAAATCTTATGCTTACTCAGTTCCATTTATATAACATTCTTGGAATGACAAAATGATGGCTTTCTTACAGTTTATCTTTTCATGATATATCTTTCCCCATCATTTTATTTTCAACATATCTGTGTATTTGTCCATTGAAACCTGGGTATTTTTCTATCATTATGAAACTTTTGATCCTATTTACAACTTCTTTGTCTGGCTTTCTATGACACACTCTGGCAAGGAAAAGTGGGGTGGGACGGCACTGCATTGTTACTGCCAGATTGGATAAAAATCTGCATCCCTCTCTTGGTGTTCATTGACCTCTAACTGGGAGTGGAGGCGTCTCATTACTGCTGGGCAGGGCTGGGAGTTCCAGCTCCCTAGTACTCCGTTATTATACCACTCCTGCTGGGATGGAAGGGGTGCTTTATTTTTTTTTAATATTTTAATTTTATTATAGTTGATTTACAATGTTGTGTTAGTTTCAGGTGTACAGCAAAGTGATTCAGTTATACATATACATATATTCATTCTTTTTCAGATTCTTTTCTCATATAGGTTATCACAGAATATTGGGTAGAGCTCCCTGTGCTATACAGTAGGTCCCCGTCAGTCTTCTATCCTATATGTATTAGTTTGTGTGTGTTCATCCCAAGCTCCTGATTTATCCCTGCCCCCAACCTTTCCCCTTTGGTAACCATAAGTTTGTTTTTGATATCTGTAAGTCTGCTTCTGTTTTGTAAATAAGTTCACTTGTATCTTTTCAAAATTAGATTCCACATAATAAGTGATATCACATGATATTTGTCTTTCTCTGTCTGACTTCACTTAGTAGGATAATCTCTTGGCCCATCTGTGTTGCTGAAAATAGCATTATTTCATTCGTTTTTATGGCTGAGTAGTGTTTACAATAGCCAAGACACAGAAGCAAACTAAATGTCCATCAACAGGAATGGATAAAGAAGTTGTGGTGTGTATATACAATGGAATATTACTCAGCCATAAAAAAGGAGTGCTTTAATATTGCTCCCCATGTAGCTTCCACTGATACCACAAGGGGGTGACTTAGCTATCACTGGATGGTGGTGAAAGTTCTGAGTCTCCACTAGGACTCGTCTGATACCATCCCAGAAGGAATGAGTGGGGTTCCTTATTACTGCTGGGTGGGTAGGTGGGGGGAAATGTGAGACTTTCCATATGGTCTCAGGTGACACTGTGGGATAGCAGGGGGATAACATTACCATCTAGAGGGATAGTAGTCTCAGCTTGCTCTTCAACACCACAGTGGTAAGGGGTTGGGGTGCCTCATTGCCCCCTGGTGAGAGTGGAAGTCTAGGCTTCTGATTTGGCCATTGTTGGATTGGATGGGGTTGGAGTGTTCTCTGTGGCGTTTGGCTGGAGAAGAGTGATTATTGTCCACAATTTTTTCATCCTGTAGTAGTGCTTCTTTCCTGGACCTTTGTTTAGGGAAAGCAGACTTTGATTACTTCCAGTCTGGGATGTATGAGGCAAAATGAAAATCCAGGGAACTCATACGTGTTCTTTCTCAAGTTGAGGACCCTAGACGTTCTGCCTTCTTCTTTCCAACCTATCAGAGTCTTCCTGTTTGTCTATACATACTCTCCAACATGTTTAGTTGTACTCAGTGGGAAGAATAGGGAAAAGTTCATCTACTCCATCTTCCTCAAAGTGGAAGTTTTCTGGTTTCCTTTTGAGTCTTCTTGCCCCAGGAATAAAATATATGTTTATAAAATATATTACGTATATAATATATTATATAGCCAAGAGAATTTAATAGTTGCACAGCAGCTTTATATGCTCTCATAGTTTGTTTACTAAACTTGGATTTCTGTTCTCCTGTTTCTACTATAGCATATTTAGTCCAGAAGAGCAATATCCAAAGTAGTGAAGGTTAGAGAAAAAAATTAAAGTTAAATTGTACTTTCTTTATCATACATCAACATTACATTATTGACAACTTCCCTCACCCCTCTGGGCAGCAGGTTTATTCCTCTTTTGGTCTTATGGTTGTTAATGTAATTTTAAATACCTATACTTATTGTTCTTAGAATTTTCAGAGGTTTGCATATTTTCATCCTACCTGGTATGATGCTTAATTTTAAAAAATAAGTTCTCATTTTACAATACCATTTATTTAGTGTTCATTAAGTGTTTTACAGGTGACGTGTTTTACTAAGTGACTCTACAATTATTAATTTTTAAATGATATGAAAATGGATTTTTTTAACATCTTTATTGGAGTATAATTGCTTTACAATGGTGTGTTAGTTTCTGCTGTATAACAAAGTGAATCAGCTATACATATACATACATCCCCATATCCCCTCCCTCTTGCATCTCCCTCCCACCCTCCCTATCTCACCTCTCTAGGTGGTCACAAAGCACTGAGCTGACCTCCCTGTGCTATGTGGCTGCTTCCCACTAGCTATCTGTTTTACATTTGGTAGTGTATATATGTCAGTGCCACTCTCTCACTTCGTCCCAGCTCACCCTTCCACCTCCCTGTGTCCTCAAGTCTATTCTCTATGTCTGCATCTTTACTCCTGTCCTGCCCCTAGGTTCTTCAGAACCAGAAAGTGGATTTTAGAGTTACTTCTTCATAAAACATATTTATTCATAAATCATACTGGTTACACAAAAAATAAACAGACATGGCCTCTGCCTTCATGGATTTTGCAGTCTAGTAAGAGAGAGACTAATACGGAAGCAAACAAAAATATCCAGTAATTGCATATTGTGGTGAATGCTTATAAATGGCTTGGAAACATAAAACAGTGGAGAAAAATAGGGTAAATCAACCTAGGAGGGTCACCAGGGAAGGCTGTACTGAGGTGGAAAGACTCGAAGGAACAGAAAGAAGTCAGTTCCTCAAAGAGTGGAATAAAGAGTGTTCTAGGCAATGAAGAGCAAAAGAGAAAGAAGACTACATCACCAGCTGACACAAGAGGTATAGAGAATGGCCCCTTCACATTCTGAAAGTCCATTCCAGGGACCATTTTCCATTTGGCCTTCTTCAGCTTTTCAAGATGCTGCTTCTGCCTACCATCTGCTCGAGCAGAAGGTGGTCAAGCCTCAAGGACACTTGGCAACACCATTTCCCCTGACACTGTGGGAGCCTCTGGTCACTAGCTGACTACCCATTCCATCTGAATTCAAAAAACTAAAAACAATATCATTTTCTACTTCATCCAGTCTCCAAAGCACAAGTCACAAGGGCAGGAACTAAATGAAAAGGAGCATTTTGATGAAACAATCGCAGGCTAGGAATAGAATGTCAGGCTTCCAATCCTAACTCTGCCATGCCTCATTTTTTATGTGTGTGGGCTATTGCCTTTACTTGAGAAATTATTCTTTTCTCCCCTGAAGAATAAAAATCTTGAAGGTAGAAAAGACCTTAGAGATTCAGTGGCACAACTCTCTTAGCAGAAAACCGGGTATACGCCAATTTCCAACCTCCACTCGCCAGTGATCCACTCACAGCTGTTATACATAAACCTGCCCTGTCTTAGCTACCAGGAATTTAAACCAGAATAAATGCTAAGTAATCAGTCTACATGTGTGTGATACAGTATTTGTAAACATAATCTATATACGTTTTTAAATACATGTGCAAAAATAGTTGCATAAGTGTTTTGAGTTCCTCAGAATAACAACTATACTTATCCAAGGAAATGTTAATGTTACAGAAGATGAAGCCAAGCACTCTAAGTACTTTTCTACTTCCATAAGTATTCCTACCTCTGCTGAAGACAGAGATGGTTAACTAGTAATTGCCTTGGGAAAATGAGACACATAGAGCATTTTCTTTTTCAGATAATTCTGAGAACCTTTCCAGAGAAGAATAAGACTTGACAAGAGGGAAAAGCATGGGAGAGATTTGTTTTTAAGTGATCCGAACACCAACTGTCAGCCTCAAAGGAAAAGAATATGCAAGAGAGAAATAAAAATGAATGATGAGTTAATTGGGACATTATTGGAAAGGGCACTGAGAATTTTAACTATGCCACTTATAGATTTTTCTCCTTCCCAGAATCAAGGCATTATCTATGGCCAAACATAGGAATCTAGCAAGAATTCAGATTTCTGAGATTTTTTTTAAAAATTCTACTTTGGCCGTAAGTAATTTTAAATAAACATATTCTGAGTCCAGTGGTATCCCCCACCTTGTTTATTGCATAGTGAGCTCATTTGACCTGACAATCCCCAGTCTACCTTTCCCAGGACCAACATCTTCCAAAGTATCTTCTATGAGTTCCATTATAATTTCAAAATATATCTCAGAAAAAAAGATTCCGTGTTAAGTTAAATTTGAGAAATGTTGAGTGAAACAAAGCTACATGTACATCTTCTTGAGAGCTCTACCAAAATGAGCTACATTTCCCACATCTGTTGAGCAAAGAACACCTTTATGCACCAAGAGAGATACGAGTGTTCCTCAAAACATAACAAGGGAACCAAAATCCTAGGCACTCTACTCAAGCTGCAATATCAAAGCATAATTCATGGAATCCTTGTGTGAAACAAAAAAGTATTGCTTTCATTTCTCCTTTCACATTGCAAAAATGCTCCACCGAATATGAGTCTGATATGATTTGCCACTTAGGGTGCATATCTTTGTGCAGAAACAAGGAGTGTGCATTCTTTTTACCTCCTCATCTGCCTCAAAGCTTGTATTGTACAACATGATTATGTAATCTTGCTTTCATATAGCCCAGAGCAGACACCAGGAACCTCACCCTCAATACTCTTACCCTTGTTTTTCTTTCTTCTTTTATATACCATGTATCTTTTTCTAGTCATAAATGACAAATTCATGCTCACTGTGGGAAATTCACCAGAGTATAAGAACATCAAAATCATCTGATTTAATATTGTATAAAATTATCTACAAATGTATATTTAGTAATAAATGCTTGAGAATAGCCAAAAAATGATGATTCAAAAAAATGGAAAGATATCCCATGCTCTTGGATTGCAAGAATTAATATTGTGAAAATGGACATACTACCCAAAGCAGTTTACAAATTTAATGCAATTCCTATCAAAATACCCATAACATTTTTCACAGAACTAGAACATGTAATCCTAAAATGTATATAGAACCACAAAAGACCCAGAATTGCCAAAGCAATCCTGAGGAAAAAAGAACAAAGCTGGAGGCATAACCCTTCCAGACTTCAGACAATACTACAAAGCTACAGTAATCAAAACAGCATGGTATTGGCACAAACCCAGACATATGGATCAGTGGAACAGAATAGAGAGCCCGGAAATAAACCCACACACCGAGGCAAGAATATACAATGGGGAAAAGACAGTCTCTTCAGCAAGTCGTGTTGGGAAAGCTGGACAGCTGCATGTAAATCAATGAGGTTAGAGCACTCCCTCATACCATACACAAAAATAAACTCAAAATGGCTTAAAGACTTAAATATAAGACATGACACAATAAAACTCCTAGAAGAGAACATAGGCAAAATATACTTTGACATAAATTGAAGCAATATTTCTTAGCTCAGTCTCCCAAGGCAATAATAATAATAATAAAAGCAAAAATAAACAAATGGGACCTAATCAAACTTAAAAAGCTTTTGCACAGAAAAAGAAACCATTAACAAAACAAAAAGACAACCTATGGAATAGGAGAAAATATTCGCAAATGATGTGACTAACGAGGGATTAATATCCAAAATATACAAACAATTCATAGAACCCAATATTGAAAAATCAAACAACCCAATCAAAAAATGGGCAGAAGACGTAAATAAACATTTTTCTTTTTTTTTTTCTTTTTTTTTTTTTTTTTTTTTTTTTTTTTCTTGCGTTATGCGGGCCTCTCACTGTCGTGGCCTCTCCCATTTGCGGAGCACAGGCTCCGGACGCGCAGGCCCAGCGGCCATGGCTCACGGGCCCAGCCGCTCCGCGGCATGTGGGATCCTCCCGAAACGGGGCACGAACCCGCGTCTCCTGCATCGGCAGGCGGACTCTCAAGCACTGCGCCACCAGGGAAGCCCAATAAATAAACATTTTTCTGAAGAAGACATGCAGATAGCCAACAGGCACATGAAAAGATGCTCAACATTGCTAATTATTAGAGAAATGCAAACCAAAACCCCACTGAGGTATCACCTCACACCAGTCAGAAGGGCTATCTCAAAAAGTCTGTAAATAATAAATGCTGGATAGGGTGTGGAGGAAAGGGAACCCTCCTATACTGTTGGTGGGAATGTAAATTGGTGCAGCCACTATGGAGAACAGTATGGAGGTTCCTTAAAAAGGTAAAAATAGAGTTGCCATATGATCCAACAATCCCACTTCTGGGCGTATATCCAGACAAAAATTATAATTCAAAAAGATACATGCACCCCAGTGTTCATAGCAGCACAATTTACAATAGCCAAAACATAGAAACAACCCAAGAGCCCATTAAGAGACAGTTGGCTGGGCTTCCCTGGTGGCGCAGTGGCTGAGAGTCTGCCTGCCGATGCAGGGGACACAGGTTCATGCCCCGGTCCGGGAAGATCCCACATGCTGCGGAGCGGCTGGGCCCATGAGCCATGGCCCCTGAGCCCGGAGCCTGTGCTCCGCAATGGGAGAGGCCACAACAGTGAGAGGCCCGCGTACCACAAAAAAAAAAAAAAAAAAGAAACAGTTGGCTTAAGAAAATACACACACACACACCATGGAATATTACTCATCCATAAGAAATGAAATATTGCCATTTGCAGCAACAGTTATACTTAATGAAGTATATTATACTTAGCTAAGTAAGCCAGACAAAGACAAATATTACATGATATCACTTATATGTGGAATCTAAAAAAATAACACAAATGAATCTATATACAAAACAGAAACAGACTCACAAAGAAAACAAACTTAAGGTTACCCAGGGGGAGAGGGAGAGGGGTAGAGACAAACTGGGAGTATGGGATTAACAGATACTGACTGCTATACGTAAAATAGATAGGCAACAAGGATTTTCTGTATAGCACAGGGAATTATATTCAGTATCTTTTAACAACCTATAATGGAAAATAATCTGAAATATATAAATAAATCACTTTGCTGTACACCTAAAACTGACACAATATTGTAAACCAAATATTGTAAACTTAAATTAAAATTCAATAGGTAAATGTTTGGCTTTGAAAAACAATGCAGATGACAAGCAAAGTGCTTATAATTGTGATGCACAGGGATTCATTATGAATACAAGATAAATACAAGCAACTCTAGAGAAAAATTGGCAAAAATAGAAAAAGGCAATTAACAGGATAAAAAATTCCAATAACAAATTTAATGCTAATTAGATCAATTCAAATATAAAGTTATAACTTTATATTTTATGGTTACCTTGATTAGCACATATTTTTTAAAAAACAGTATTTATTGCTGGAAGAAATATGAGATGTAAACATTAGTTGATACTGTCATTGTAGAATGTGGAAAGAAATCTGGCAAGAGCAAGTAAAAGTAAATATACACTATTTAATACTTAATTCCTGCTCCTGGTAATATTTCCCATTGAAAAAATATCCTCAGTGTGTACAAATGTATGCACATAGATGATTATTGCAGAATTATTTGTGGAGACAAAAAACGAAATGAGTTTCTCCTCCATTGGGAAGAAGAAAGATGCGAAAAGCATGGATCCCACACTAGCAATGAGAAAAACCTGGATCAGCTAAAAAAGTCACAACTTTTCTTGACATTATCAGGGTAGCTTGAATAACCAGAGATGCACAGGCCCCTTCCAGGAGAGACAAGATAGGCAGATGGACTTGGTTGTGACAGAACAGAGGAAGAGGAGCTGGTTATTCAAGCTACTCAGATGGGTTCACCTAGAGGCTCTTTTTCATGGAACCTCATCAGATGCTTACAAGAAATATTGGTGACAGGACAGGAGAACAGACGCACCCCCCATACACAGTGCTTTTTATGCAGGAGAAGATTAGGAGCTACAGAGGAAAAGGCACAGAGCCTCACCACCCCCAGTCCCCTACCACTCTCAGTGCAGATGTGGCTTCTCAGTCCCAATCAGGGTAGTTAGATGCTACTCAGCATGTCCCAAAGCTAACAGATATAACAAACCTTGAGTGTTTATAACTGACCTCCTGCTCATTTCCACCAAACCATTCCGTCTTCTGCATAGCCCGTCTAAATTGATAGCGATTCCATCCTTCCAGTGACCCAAATCAAACGTCTTTGAGTTCTTCCCTCTCTTTCTTTTGTTCCCCATATCCAGGCTGCCAAAAATCCCATTGGCTCTACCTTCAAAATACATCGAGAATTTCAAGTCCCCTATTGCTCTCATCTTGAGACCAGTCACCATCATTCCTTTCCTGGCTTATTGCAGTTACTTTTATGTCTCCCTGCTTATACCTCTGCCCTCTGTAAGACTCTATTCTCAGCACAGCAGCCACAGTCATCTCTTTAGAACATATGTCAGATTATCTCACTTCCCTTCTCAAAACCACCCATCTTCCCATGTCACTTAAAATAAAAGCTAAATTCAATGCACTGATCTTTAGAAAACCCTACCAACCTGGCTTCCTCTGACTTCATAACCTCACATTGCTCCCCCTCCCTCATGGGGCTTCAGCCTTGAAGTTCCTTCTGCTTGGAGTGCTCTCCCCCAGTCAGCCAAGTGGTGCGAACTCCTACACCTACCCTATATCCTGTCTCCATCATCGCATTCTCAGTGAGAGCTGCCTGAGAAACCAGCCCTTCCCACCCCCACTAAGGTGCTCCCAATCTCTGCAATCCTGATGAAGTTTTTTCATGATTCCTCAGCATTAATCACCTTAGAGCACACTACACAATTTACTTCTTTTTTATATTTATGGCTGATTTTTATCTGCTCCTGCAAAAATACAACCTCCAAGATTGTCTGCTTTGTTCATTGATTGAATTCTAGGTACATAGAAGAGTGCCTGGTACATAGTAGGTAACAGATACTGGTTCACACCATAAGTGCTTTAATTCTTTAATTTTAAAAATATTACCTAAATATTAGAGAAATCCACACAATCTTAATTTCTTTATTGATTGAGCTGAACTATCTGCCATATAAAATTGTTGCAGTTTTACTTCTCCAATTAATAGCACGCAGATACTCTTCTCTTAAACTATACACCATCTTCACGTTTCCCCCCACCCCCCTTATATCCACCACTTTCCATTCATGCTTCCTTGCTTTTCCCTTTGGACTCCAAAATGCTGTCCAACATCTCAGCCACTGCTTGTGTTGCCATCCAAATTTAAACAGAAATATCACCATATTTACAGGCTTTTAAACCTCTGAGCCAATTCACAATATAAAGTTTCTTTAATAACCACAGGTTTCCTAAACCAGGTTACCAGAGATAAAATTTCTTTAACTGATTTTTTTCCCCTCTCCTTACACTTTTCAGCTGACACACTAAATTGACGCACATCATGTGATGTACTGGAATATGAATCTGCCATCCGTCTTGATACATCCCAATTCAGTTTGTCAGCTGAATTCATTTTCAAAAGCCCTGCAGCTCCACAGAAATGCAGCTTTTAAAAGTCACATAAAGATAATAAAAGATTGCAGGTTGGACGTTAACTTTCTAAAACACCACAAGTAATGAAAGGACCTCCTCAACAGGAAGTGCTCTATACCCATCCCTTACAATGGCTCTAGAGTGACATCCATCTTGGACCTCTCCCATGTTCTGCAGCAACAATATTTATTTAAAGTGATCTCATATAGTCTGCAGTCCCACAGACAGGCCTCAAATCTGGCATAGAATGTAGCATTCAAGTGTAACAAGAAACTCTTGTTCTCTTCTACTTTGAGTAACAGCATTCTCTCTCGTCACCAAGCTGAGAGATACGTAATTGACAAATGTACCTTGCTATGTGTAATAGAAATAAATGATGAAATCAGACATTATACTTTAAATGTTCATCTACTGGCACTGAATTTAGATACAGAAGTTAAGTGTCACTTTGCCAAAGGGGGAAGAATCCTTAGAAGGAATATTTTCATCATTTGATGTTTAATTTTATGTGTAAATTTGGCTATGTCATGGTACCCGCATATTTGAGCAAACACTAGTCCAGATGTTACAGTGAAGGTATTTTTAGGTGAGATTAACATTTAAATCAATAGACTTTAAGCAGATTACCCTTCATAATATAGGTGGGCCTCATCTAATTAGTTGAGGACCTTAAGAGAAAAAAAGACTGTTGTCCCCAAGGAAGAGCAAATTCTGCCTTCCGTCTGCTTCCACCAACATCAGCTCTTCCCTGGGTCTCCAGCCTGCTGGCCTGCCCTGAAGATTTTGGACTTGCCAGCCTCCACAGTCGTGTGAGACTACTGGTTCTGCTTCTCTGGAGAACCCTGACAAATACACATGATGTTTAAGACCACTAAGGAAAAAGTTCCAAATTAATAGGAAGGAACGTTAAAATTTGTTATTGTTTTCCATTCCCCTTTTTTCTTAAGGTGAACTAAATTTGGTATCAGTAAACCAAGAAGCTTGTTTATTTGGTTATTTTTAAGTATCAGTGCTTCTAAGAAGGAAAATATTTCCTAATTTTGAATTTACAAAAGAATAGTATATAACTCTTTCCATGGTGTTATATTTCATAGATTTAAAAGTTTCTCTTTACTGGTATAGGCTATTAAGTATCTTTTTATTAGAATAGTTATAAAGAACACAACCCTTGGTTGACAGTAGAAAACTTTTCTCAATCAAAATGTTTGAGAAGTTGGGCTTAAAATTTATTCTCAAAAGGCCTTTTTTTCCAAGTAACATAAGAAAAATAGATAGTTTTATGTCCACACATGTTTAATGTGCTTGAACCCAAGGGGTGGGGAGAACTGAACCGC
>NW_006776983.1:247534-249049 GCF_000442215.2 Lipotes vexillifer | reverse complement strand
AACCGCTTATTTGGGTGAAATACTGTCTTTTATACCATCGGGGATCAAATTTGGCCATCCCCTGCTTTGCTCTCAGCCAAACTATAAGATAAAAAAATAATGTATAAAATATTTTAAATTCCTTTTTGAGTCACAGTTTCACACAAAACACAACCCATCAGTATAGCATCATGGTTACAAATGTCTGAGTTTGAATCCTAATTTTACCATTTCACAGCCGTGTAATGTGGGGCAAGTTTTAATACCTCTGGGCCTGTTTCTCATCCACAAAGAAAGAAAATAGTTGTATCTTTCCTTATGCTATTGTGTCACCTAAATGAATTTAATGCATGTAAAACCCTTAATATGTAAGAAACTCTCAATCCATTTGGTCTTTATGTATAATTAGAGGTTCTAGTTTATATTTCTGATTTGTGTCTACACATAAAACTAGTTGAGATTAAGAGACACATCTGAGGTCAGTATAACAACAGGAACTAGTTACTGATTATTTGGTTTCAAAACTTTTGTTCGCTACATATATTTGTGCTTTTCAGCTAATTGAAATATGAGCTCTGTGCATCCATGCAACAGAGTTATCCCTGTTACGACATCATCTGTGGATGCAGCCCTTCGATGGGAGGCCTCAGATTTTTGATGATGGTGGCAATCATCAGCTCTTTTAGATACTGGAGGTCCTTCTGAGAAATTTTCTGAAAACCATGTCCCTGGGCTTTAGTCTCATTTTCTGCTGTCTTAGCAACCACTTGCAGGCAAGTAATTTATCTTCATATTCATTTCGGAAAACTTTTCCATGGATTATTTGAATTATTTTTCTTTGTTCTTCCACCTCCAGTCCCTCTCCTTTGTTGTATTCCTGATGGGTTGCATTCTTCCTTTGCTGTAGATTACATCTCTTTTTTGGTTTATGGCTTGACTTCAAAATGTCCTATTGTGTAGAAGAATGGGCATTAAATGATTTACTGTCATTTTACTCTAATTTAACTTTAATTTTTGATTTTGTTGTGTTGTTTTTTCTTTTGTCTAGGGGCAGAAGATAAAACTAAAACCCACATTCAGATACCATAATATGAGCATATAACACATAATTATCCGTTAAACAATTCCCTCGTAAACAAATTAATCAGATCTCAGTTCTTTTTTTAGTCTATATTTTCTCTGTTGTCTTTTTAATTCATAAAATCAAACTAAATTTAGATCCTCCCCCACCTGCAAGAGAAAAATAAATCTTCACCTTTTCCCCCACTTGTATCACTTTTACATAAGGTAGTTGCCATATGGACATGTAAAAATCACATCTAAAATTATATGTATGCAGATGTTGCACAAATACTGGTTTTAGAGAAATAGATTTTTTCTAAAACTCTGGAACACCAGACATGTTCCATCTTTATTTAATGGAACAGTCTAAACCTTGCGAAAATTATAACTTTCGTGATTGATTACATCGTTGATCAAACCAAAGCTATTCTGGCATTAACATCTGTTAATCAACCAGATGTTCTCTATGGTTTC